>NC_087215.1:4641027-4656027 GCF_015104395.2 Macrobrachium nipponense | reverse complement strand
AAAGAATTTAATCTCAAAATCCCAATGTAAAGATGAACAAGGCGTGATCCGACCTCCAGCTTACTCGGGACGTGTGCAAGATTTTCCTATCATGCATAAGTTGTAAACATAATATTCCCAACTTCACGTAAATTGAATCGTGCTAAAATCTATGGTCAAATAATTCGTTGTTTCACTAACGAAAACTAAAATAAATATGCTATATTTTATTAGAAATAATTTTTTTGAACTGTTTAACATGCAAATTATTAATTTTTTTACATTTTTATCCTAATACATAAATCATAAATATCCTATCCTAACATTCCTGTACCTTTAACCCAACGCAAAACGCCTTTGTCAGACTTTTTTAGGCTCCTCCAAAGACCTTTCCTAACTCCCAAACAACAACAATAACAACAAGGTAGTTTGCAGGGTTACTCCCCCAAGTAAGCGAAAAATCACTGAATTCATCTATGACCAGCTGCAAAATTTCGTACACCTACATAAAACAAAATTATTTATAATTCCGTGAAGATGGAAACAGATACAATTGAAAATGGTGATACTATCCTGGTACCTGATAAATATCTACCAATTGTTTAGACTTGCAGTATTTCCTCATATACAAATCAGAAATAACAACGTCATAATCAAATGATTCACAATTGTATCACTTTTATTCTTGTGTTAACTACCTATAAATATGTTAGTCCTTTGCCCAGCAATATAGACAATACTATAAAAAAAAATTCTAATTTTTGCATAACATTTTAAACAGGAAATCAAACCATCATGACTTTTGCTATCAAAGTTCATGACTGCAATAAAGCCATATACGTGTCATTACCATTATGCCTGCCAATCTAACCCCCCCCACCCCCACCCCCCTCTCTCTCTCTCTCTCTCTCTCTCTCTCTCTCTCTCTCTCTCTCTCTCAATGCTTACTGAAAAGCCATGAACAGATACATGCAACTCAAAACAAAACAGAATTGACAAAATTAATATTTTATTATCCTGTTCAACATTCAATGGTCACATTGGAATATGGCTAATGTCACCATTGTCATATTGACAAGTGTGGCTGAATATGCTTTTTAAATTTTCACTGTAAACGTGGGAAAAAGGTTCTGTTATTCGTCTGGCTGATTGTTTTAACATTGTAAATGGTTTCGAATATGCAGTTCGCAAATACATATATTGTTTATTTACAGGAACTATTATTTTGTTGCTAAATACTCAACATGAGATATTTCATTGAACAAAATACATAGTTTGTTTCAACAATCATTTTAACATATTTGAGTGCTTATTTTGAGCAATAACTACTCAAAATTTATTTTCCTGAACAAAGCTGAGTTATTGCCTGTTTCAACAATCACTTTAACATATTTGAGGAGTTATTTATAGTAACAACTACTCAAAATATATTCCACTGAACAAAGTTGAGTTACTGTTTGTTTCAACAATCATTTTAACATGTATGAGGACTTATTTTTAGCAATAACTTCCTAAAATTTATTTCACCGAACAAAGATGAGTTATTGGGTTTTACAAAAATTTTGACATATTTCAGTTATATATTTTTCAGATACAACAGGAAGATGTACCATAAATATAAGTAGTTAGAAATATATATATTTCTTCTAAATTACCACGCGATTGTAGTGACACTATTTACAATTTCAGTTCAAACAACAATTTCGACACTTCAGCCACATGCTTTTCAGGTACCATTAGAAATACAGGGTGTCCATGATGTCCCAGTATCATTAAAAGTATTTATTGCCTAGGAGGGTACCGGGAGTTTATGGACACACTGTATATAATTACTTTTTCTTCAACTATCATGAATTATGAGACATTCTAACTTTTGAAACGAAGAATATAACGTTAATTCCCAATACATCATCTGCTGTGGCCTGCTAACTTTTGTGGAAGTTCTAATTGAGACAAACACCTCTGTATTTAGGCGGTGGGCCAAAGTTAAACATTTGTTTAAAAGGAAACTTCGCCACTCTTGAGGTTCTCAAACAACAGTTGGCGTGAACTGCAAAAAAAATTCCCTATTATTATTATTATTATTATTATTATTATTATGATTATTATGATTATTATGATTATTATTATTATTATTATTATTATTATTATTATTATTATTATAATCACCTAACATTTATTCAGTGGTTAGATTATTTCTAGTTAATAAAATAGCACCGGGTTTCATACATTTCAATTAAAATATATATAACTAAAAACTGCTGACACTGATTTGTTTCCTTAAGATACTCTCCTCATTCATGGGTGAATTCACCTTAAAACTTGCTAAAAATTACTTTATTTAATGTTCTCCCAATTAAAGTGAATTAAAATAATAAAAAATAATTTCCCTTTTAATAATAGAGTCTATTCATTTTAAAATAGCTCCAAAATATATTTTTGATAAGCTTCTTATCCCTTTTAAGATAGGTCCAAAATAATTCTTAATAAAGTGTATTTTAAAATAGCTCCTAAATTATATTCAATAAAGCATCTTTTCATTTTTAAATAGAAAGTGTCTATTAATTTCAAAATAGCACCACAATCATTCTTAATAAAAAGTGTCTATTCATTTTAAAATAGCTCCAAATTAAATTTTAATAAAAGTCTTATTCATTGTAAAATAGCTCCAAAATAATTCTTAATAAAATGTGTCTATTCATTTTAAAATAGCTCCAAAATAAATTTTAATAAAACTGCCTTATTTTTTAAAAATAGCTCCAAATAATTTGTAATAAAAAGTGTATATTCACTTTAAAAAAACTCCAAAATAATTTTTAATAAGTTTCTTATTCTTTTTAAAAATAGCTCCAAAATCATTTTTAATAGAAAAAAAGTGTCTATTCGTTTTAATAATAGCTCCAAAATTATTTTTAATAAAGGTGTCTATTCATTTTAAAAATAGTCCAAATTATTCTTAATAAAAAGTGTCTATTCATTTTAAAAATATCTCCAAAATTCATTTTTAAATAAAGTCTCTATTCATTTGAAAACAGCTCCTAAATTATATTTAATAAAAGTTACTAATCATTTTGAAATAGCTCCAAAATCATAGATATGAAAACACTTGTATGGTTTACTTTCACTACTGATTATCCACTAAATCCATCTATGATTTATCCCTGTATCTATCACCATAATAAAATTTTCTTTAGAAAGTAAAAACTTTGAAAGTCAACCGTTTCATTTCCACTTTTACTAATTATCCTGCTTTCTTTAGTTTTTTTAAATTTTATTTTACTCCCCACTAAATTCATCTAGATTTATCCCCGTGTTATCTCACCTCGTAAAGAAGCTTTCTTTGGAAAGTAGGAAAGAAAGTTAACCGCGGAAACTTTCGCGAAGTAATTAGAGGAAATCGAGTTAAGCTACTGGCTTTATGACCTAATTAGATACACACACAAAAAATGGTATGAGATCGGATTTTCTTCTGACCCAACTTATTCCCACATGTTCAGGGAGGTCTTTGATGATGAAAATATAAAATAGTGAATGACTGAGTGAATGAATGAATGTAAAAATATTTAAAAAGTTAATAAATTAAAGAATTAATATTTAAACAAATGAGTGAATGAATTAACAAAATAGTTTTAAAATGAATTAATGAAAGAATATTTAAAATTAATGAATGAATGGACATTTAAAAAAGGATTAAAATATTCATTCAATGAACTAAATATCTTAAAAAGTGAATGAATGAATGAACAAAATATTTTTGAAAAAATGAAATAATATTTCAAAAATGAGTGAAATATTTAAAATGTAAATGAATGAATGAATGAATGAAATGTTTAAAAAGTGAATGAATGAAAGAATGAAATATTTAAAATGTTAATGAATGGAATACTTAAAAATCAATGAATGAATGGCTGAATAAATATTTCAGAAATTATTGAAACAAATAAATATTTAATCTGAATGAATGAATGAATTGCTTAAAAGATGAATGAATCAATCAATGGCTGGAAGGACGGAGGAATAAATGAAATATTTAAAAGTGAATAAAAGAATGCAACGTTTAACAAATCAATATATAAATGTGTGAATGAATAAATAAAATAAAATAGATAAAAAATAAAATATTAGAAAAATTAATGCATTATACAAATAATCAATTAATTACCCGTCAATAAAGAAGTCAAGGAGGAAGGTAAAAATAAATAACAGACGGAAACAGGCAACAAAAGGGCGAAATGTAAGAGAGACAATAAATCATAAAAATATAATTATTACAACAGAATGTCGCCAGAACAATAGGTACACAAGAAAATCCAATGCAAAGGAAGCGTCTGGAAATCAGAATACAGAAGCAAATATCGAAGCCAGGTCAACCAAGGTCACTGCTGAATGAAGTCAGGTCAATCAAGGTCACTGCTAACTGAAGCCAGGTCAACCAAGGTAACAGCTAAGTGAAACTGAATCCATGTCAACCGAGGGCACAGCTAAATGAAGCCAGGTCAACCAAGGTCACTGCTGACTGAAGTCAGGTCAACTGAGGTCACAGTAACTGAAACCATGTCAACCTAGGTCACTGCTAACTAAAGGGAGGTCACTGTTAACTAAAGCAAGGTCGCTGCTAACTGAAGCAAGGTCACTGCTAGGCGAAGCCAGGTCACCACTAAACTTGCATAACAAAAGCCTTTCACAATAGCATTGTCCAGAAGTGCGATGTAAGCATCATAGCCTTGGATGCAATAATATACAGCCATTAATATGCCTGAAAAGGTTTGTATGAAGATTCTGTATAAATAAATACTTATTTTTTAGTTCCAAGAGCAATCTAACAAAAGATCTGATGAGAATCAAGAATAATATGTGAAAAATGCTGATTGTGGTTTGGATGAATAGAGGTTAATCTATGCCCACGTGCTCTATTTATATACACAGGTAGAGCATTGACAAAGAAGAATTTTTGAATGTTATGTCTAAATAGCAGTATCAGCATAAAATGGAAAAGAATAAGTGGATAGAATAATGAAAATAAAACTCGTGAGAGAAAATATACATTGATCCACATATGAAAATTATATCAGAGCACAATAACGTTACAGCTAATGGAACAGCTTTCCCAAAACAACCTATAGAGGAAACCAAGACTAAAATTAATATATTAATTCAACTGTTCGTTAACCAGATGGTTTAAAAAATAATATGAAATAGTATGCCTACACCCATGGGGAAAAAAAAATGACACAATCCGCAAAAAAAAATCCTTACAGAGGAACAAATAGACTATAAAAAAATCTATTAATCCACTTTCATCAGTTAAAAAAAAGTACTCAGAAATAGTGCGTTATGAAATCCTTGCCCAGTGGGGGAAAAATATTAAACAAATAAGTAAAAATAAAAAAATAAAATCCTACAGCCCCCGAAAAAAATCAATTAAATCCACTTTCATCAGTTGGAAATATTCGAAATAATTTAAATCATGAATCTTATGCTCAATGTGAAAAAAATTACTACATACTAGATAATGAAATAAAACCAAATCCTTACAGACGAAAAAAAAATCAATTAATCACTTTTTATAGTGGAAGTACTTAGGAATATAATTATGAATTCTATGCTCAGCGGGGAAAATATTACAACAAAATCAATGGAATAAAGAAAAATCGTACAGCCGAACAAATATATAAAGATAAAGCCTTTAACCTTATTTCAAACCTAGGAGTATTAAGCAACCAAGATGAATAATTAATAATACCCTCCAATTAGGTAAACAATAATTTCTATAGCTGAAGTGTTAGCACTGCGCAAGGGAATTTCATTTGTTCCCAAATCTCTATAGATGTATTCACTATTCATAGATGTATTACAAATACTATAGATGTTACAACAAAACCTTTTGATGCATTACAAAACACACACATCGCAGACAATGGCTCAAACGCTGATATCAGCTCCCTTCACCGAAACAAAAGGAATTCCAAACACGAAAAGTCACTAGTGAAAGTAAATAAACAAAAGGTTATTTTGTCTTTATAAAGCATCAAAAGATCTCCCGCTTACGGTCTTTCTCTAATTCTCTTTGTCCATAACTAGTTTTCGATTCTTTCCAAGTTCAGCCGATAAAGGGAAATTCGGCGACTAAGGAATAGAAACATGTCTATTTAAAAAAAATATAAATAAAAATGGTTTATAAAGAGCAAAGGGTATTGGAATTCAAAAGTTTGCATGTCGGATGATGATATATGAGAGAGAGAGAGGGGGGGGAAGGGGGAATGGAGAGAGAGAGAGAGAGAGAGAGGAGAGAGAGAGAGAGAAAGAGCAATTGACATCTGTGATAGCGTACCTGATGTAGACATGGTTAATTCTTAGGATATATATTTATATAATATATGTCATATATATATATATATATATATATATAGATATATATAAATATAATATAATATACATACAATACATAACATAACATACATACATACACAACACACAAATATATATAATATAATATACTATTATATATATATATAATATATATACTAATATATATTATATATATGATTTATATATTATATATATATATATATATATATATATATTATATATATATTTTATAATATGTGTGTGTATATATATATATATATATCTATATATATATATATATATATTTATATATATATATATATATATATCTTATACTATATATATAATATATATATATATATAAATATATATATATTATATATATTACATATGTATATATCTAATATATATATATATAT
The DNA here is from genome assembly GCF_015104395.2 of Macrobrachium nipponense. Taxonomy (NCBI): domain Eukaryota; kingdom Metazoa; phylum Arthropoda; class Malacostraca; order Decapoda; family Palaemonidae; genus Macrobrachium; species Macrobrachium nipponense. Next base: position 4,649,281 of record NC_087215.1, on the reverse strand, counting down.
ATATAAATCCATATGTATATATATAATATATATATATATAAATATATATATTATAGTATATATATATATATGATATATATATATATACATATAAAATCTTCCAAGAATCAGGGAAACCATTTGAAAAAAAAACGGTGAAAGGACTGACCCAAAATATAATAACAAAATCATAAAAAATATAACATTTCAAAAACAGGAATTCAAAAACCCAGAAACTTTGAACAGCAACAAACGAACGAGTCTCGCCAACGACCTGAGAATATTATAATGGGGCAAAAGTTCTGAAGACACCATTATGCACATCCCATCTCACTCTCCGTCTTTCTTTAAATTTCTAATTCAAGCCTCGAGGTCGTTTACGAAAGCAGTTTTCGTCCACGCCACACGTAATTTACAGGTTTATTTCTCCGGGGAGAGAAGCATTTCCAAAATGACACGAATGAAAGCCGGATTCTCTTCGACCTCCAGATGAAATAATTGATCTCGGAGGAACATCAGAGTCGATGACTTAAATCTCAGATTGTGAGAAATCATGATTGATTTGAAGTGTCAGTAAAACGACTGTTGTGTGTTTGGGAAGGGCGGCGGAGAGGTGGATTCTTTTCTTGTATCGTGGAGATTACAGTTGATGTGATAAAAGGTTCGTCTTCAATAACCAAAGATGTGAATTGCTGAGTATTTTTCTTAAAAAACAACCGACTAATAATTTTTTAGATTCTGTTGGATAAAGCTGATGGTGATAAAAAGTTCGTCTTTTAATAAAAAAATAGTTGGTATAGTGCAAACTGTTTCTTAAACATTGATTATTTTTTAGATCTGTTGATAAAGGTTGATGGTAAAAAAAGTCTCGTCTTCCAATAATAAATGATTGTGAATAGGAGAGATTTTTAAAACATCACTACTTTTTTAGGGTCTGTTGCTAATGTTTCATTGTGATAAAAAGTGGTCTTCACAATAAATGATTGTGAATTATGAGAATTTTGTTTTTAAACGTTAACTAACGTTTTTTACGTTCTGGTGATAATGCTGATGGTGATGAAGGTTCGTCTACAATAATAAATGATTGTGAATAGTGAGAAATTTTTCCTAAAACACTAGCTTTTTTAGGTTCTGTTGATAATGTTGATGGTGATGAAGGTTCGTCTTCAATAATAAAGACTGTGAATATGAGAAATTTGTCTTAAACATTAGATACTTTTTTAGGTTCTGTTGATAATGGTTGGAAGATGATGGAAAATTCTCTGGTCAAGGAATTATTGTGAATGTGAGAAGGCTTCGCTTAAATCAAATTATTCCCTTTTAGGATCTGAAGCTGTTACATAATTGAGAGAGAGAGGAGAGAGAGGAGATTGATCGAGAGAGAGAGATCGAGATGAGAGAGAGAGAGAGAATGGTTTCATAAGATAAGCCATATTAAATTACCAAAAACAACTACCCATAAATAACCTTCCTCTTCTGTGAAGTTCATAATTTCAAGGAAAGACAAAACCAGTCCTTTGTTTAGAGTGAAGAGAGAAAAAAAGGGGTTTTTTTTTTGGTGAAATAGAAACCCAAAACTTTACATAGGCAAAAGGAAGCTTCCCACGATGGGGACAGATTTCTGTTACAGCTGTCAGCTGTGTGAATTGCCTGCTGCTGCTGTGCTGCCTGCGGTGACAGGGCCTTGAAAAATGTTTTGCTAACGAAATGGTTACAACGAGTTTTCCAAAGGACATGTCAGTGGCTTGTGGTGTAGTGTGTATGTTGCCCTTATATTTTTGTTTGTCGGCTGGGTGACGAGTGAATAGATTTTTTTTGTCTGTTTAATTCTTGTTATTTTGGAATAGAGTTCTCTCTCTCTCTCTCTCTCTCTATCTCTCTCTTCTCTCTCTCTCAAAACACACACACAGAGTCTAAACTGAGCAGAGCAGTATCTCGTTATAATTTCTCCAGAGCAATCTTGTGTTTTGGAATAGGTCTATCTCTCTCCTCTCTCTCTCTCTCTCTCTCTCTATCTCTCTCCTCTCTCTCTCTTACATACACAACAAAGTCTAATGGGAGAGATGATCTCGTTATACTTTCGTTCAGCTGGTGACAATGAAAATAGATTTTTCTCGAATCATTCTATGAGCTTTGGAATAGAGTCTCTCTCTCTCTCTCTCTCTCTCTCTCTTCTCTCTCTCCTCTCTCTCATCTCTTACGCGCACACAAATAACAAGCACACGCTCATACAGTCTAAATTGGTAACAGATACCTTGTGATAAGAGATACTGGTATGTGTGTGTTTGTGAGACGGGTATCTTTCAAATAACTCTCAAAAATGAAGAGGGTGGACAAGAAGACAGAGAGATCCAGAAAACAAATGAAAGAAAATACAAGGATCTAAGGGGAATTAGGAGAAAACATTAAAATTTAAGAATGATAGTTGAGAGATAAAGAAAGCTGAATGGAGGGAAAGTAAACGGCTATAAAAGTGGTGCAACTATCGATGTGACTTGTTACTGTCAGTCCTCACTATTACGCGTCCGCCCTATACTTCACAACCTCGAAGGCTAGAGGGCTGCAAAATTGTTACGTTGATCAGTCATTTCTAATCAGCAAGGGTCCCAAATTGCAGATATCTAGCTCAGTAGTTTTATTTAATTTGGGGTAAAATTTAGGCCTAATCCGTGTACCTGCAACGCAGCAACACTGGCCACACCAGCGGCGCATACAAACATGACGAGTTATACGAAAATCGCCGAAAGCTAAGACTTATTTCGGCTGGCTGTTACAGAAAACTCGATTCTTCGCGCATCGTTACGCATACTAAACACCAAACAAATGATATACATACTTCTCCCCAACGAGCTGTATATCGAAAGCACCACCAAACTTCCTCCCACTGTAATACTACTACTACGAGTGTTCCCTTCGATAAAGTCATCTGTTAAGGGCAAACCACTGCCACTTTCGTCAATGGGACCCATTCTTCAGCAGAAGTAAGGCCATAAGTATGCGGGGGAAAGTTCCAAAGTAGCCATGAAATGTGATGGCCTCGGGAACACAATGTTTATGTAAATGCGTTTCATCGAGGTAAATGGGGTGGATCAGGCACTCCTCACAGAATGCATACGGTTGTGTGAGTATTTGCGAGGAGAGAATAAGGATAGCATATACCATATAATATACTTAAACTTAAACTTAAACTTAAAACATATATATATATATATATATATATATATATCTTTACTATATATATAATATATATATCTATATATATTATATATATATATATATATATATATATATATATATTTGTGTGTGTGTGGGTGTGTGTGTGTGTGTGTGTGCATCATCAGTTGCAAAGAGCAATAGACAAAAAAACTAACATGTAAAAAACCATAAAACACGAACAGAACACTTCACATGAATTAAATATTTCTTAAAATTAACCAAAAAAATAAAAGAAGGTTACAGAGTAAAAGACCGTAAAAGAGAGAGAACACCCAAAACATAACCGTCCTGAGGAGAGAAGAGAAGAGTTAATGGGACCTGTCGTAAATGCAGGTGACGACGGTAACTATGCCAGTATAGAGGGCTGAAGAAGTGTATTTACCATTTAACGAAGGAACAAGTTTCTTAAGAATAAGGACTCGAGGAGTTAATTGAATACCGGTTGTTGTCATGACTCTATATTGCGAATGTTTTTGGTTAATTTTTAAGACTATTTAATTCCCCCCTAATTGAGTTATGTTTGTAGTTTATCGGTTTTACATGTTATTGATTTGTTTTATTGTTTTTTGCAGACTGATGATTGCACAACACAAGCACACACACGCCCACACACACACACACACACACAAACCACATATATATATATATATAGAAATAATATATATATATATTATATAATAATATAAAACCTTATTCTCCCCTCGCAAAATACTCACACGAACGTATGCATTCGTGAGGAGCCTGATCCATCCCATTTCTCTCTCTTTTACTGTTTTTTTTTTACTTTGCACTATTTGGTTAATTTAAGACTACTTTTAATTATGATTCTGTTTGTGTGTTTACGGTTTTATATGTATTTGTCTTATTGCTCTTTACAAACTGATGATGCAGAGATGTTTCATGTGCGAAACGTTTCATTATAATAAACTTCATCCTTTTTCAAACCTGTATCATGGGACACCCTCTGAAGATTGTATATATATATATATCTTATATATATATATATATATATTATCTAGATATAATATATATAGAGGAGAGAGGAGAGAGAGAGAGAGAGAGATGAGAGACGAGAGAGAGAGGAGAGATAGAATATTTATTCTATATATATAGTATCATATTATTATATAATATATATTATATATATATACATATATATATATAAAATATATATATATAACTATATATATATATATATATATATATATATATACATATATATTATATATAGATATTCATTCATTATAGTAAATGGACATAAGCTGCTTCTAGCGTTTGTGTGACATGTCTTGTTTGCAAAAAGAAGTCCAAGATAAATGTTCTTCCGATTACACAAAACTTTTGGTTACTCTTAAAATTATGAAACACTTATTGTTTTAAAAAAATATTAAAGCAGATAATCATAATGTTTGGAATTTTGATGACTTTAATTACCATAAAAACAATAGATAAAAACCCATGGCTAAGCTTTCTCAAATTATACAGATTAAAAGGTACCCAATCTTTGAACCTTTATTGGTCACTAAACTATAAGACGAAAGGAGTAAGTTACTTTACATCAAAGAAATTAGAAATTTAGTCATTTTTGCTAATTTTTTTAAACTGAGTCACCAGATGTTAAGATGACAAGGCGACTTTTTATTTAATATAAAAGTATACTTTTATAATTTGTTTTTGTCTTAAGGCTGACTCGAGTCATGGAAAAATATGTTTAACAATGAAAATGCTATGTAGCCTGACCTCATACCAAAAACACTCATATATATTTCTACTTGGGAAGCAGATACAGCATGTGACAGACTATTAGCCTAACCTTCATACCAAAACACTTCATATGTATTTGTAAACTTAAAATAGACACATAGCATGTGAAATACTATGTAGCCTAACCTCATACCAAAACACTCATATTGTATTTCTAACCTAAAGTAGACACATAGCATGTGGAAAAATACTATGTAGTCTACATCATACCTTAAACGCCGCTCTATTTTCTATCTGAAAGTAGGCACATAAACATACGAAATACTATGTAGGCTGACCTATACCAAAAAAAAACACTCATATATATTTCTACCTGAAATTACACACAACAGCAAGTGAAAATACGACGCAGCTACCTTATAATCGTAACGCCCAGCAGAGAGTCGGACACATAGCACCAAACCCCTATGAATTATAAACAGTCGTTGAACACAGCACTTATCGATAGCAACTGGACACATGGCGGGCAGTAGTATCGCAGTCACAGTCTCCGAATACACCAGTAAATTTGACAGGTAGGTGTCATAAAACGGATGCTCATACTTGCCATTCAAAGTGACTGTCACAAAAAATATTTCAAAAATCACCGTTTGATGTTTGGATCAAAATGACGTTCCGTGTCGTCATTTTGTCAGAATAGGTTTGTGTCAAAACGTTACGTTAGTTAAAATAAATATTTCAATTTCATTATCTTTGACTGCTTAATCAGGGAGACCAACCTTTGCATTAAGACATAACTTTATCAGGGACTATTCTATATGTCAACATATAATCTTAAACAACATTTGATTGAAAAGATACATAAAATATTTAGCAGGGACGTTAATGCAGTTATTCCTCACAAAAAAATAAATTCCATTAAACTAGTTAAATATATCAATAGTTTAATTTAACTTGCAAATATTTTTCAAGTAATTTTGTATAAACCATAGTTCATTGATAAGATACATAAACTATTTGGCAGACGAGACAGGCAGTATACCTTCACTCAAAAATATATCAATAGTTTATCTTAACTAGCAAATAATTCTATAAGTAAGTTTGGCATCAAATGTCTGAAACAGGTGACTGAGCCAATTATGACGTTATCTCTAACATCAGCTCGGCACTACATTTTCAAGTAAAGAGCAAGGTAGGTTATCAATAACTATTTCTTTTACAGTTCAAATATTTTTTTTAAATTAACTTTTATCCTCAAGTGTAGGCAAGTGATGAACCGGTATCCTATCATTGTAGATTAATGTGACTTCATTTTAATCCCGCAAAAAAGGAAACCTAGTTAGATATATCAATAGCTCCTCTTTTACATTAAATTATTTTCTAAAGTAGTTACGTTATGAGGTATCGGTTGTTTTTATCGCGTGGTTTTAGGTTGCAAGGAACAGTAGTTATCAGTAAACGGGACCAACGGCTTTACGTGACTTCCGAACCACGTCGAGAGTGACTTCTATCACAGAAATACACATCTCTACTTACTCACATGGAGTGGCCGGAGTCTAACCGCGATCACCGAGGTGGAAGCAAACCCAAACCAAACCACGCCACTGAGGCGCTTATATATATATATGTGTGTGGTGTGTGTGTGTGTGTGTGAGTATGGAACACGCGAATGAAAATATAAAACAATATCTTGACATCTTTAAAGAGCAATCGAGCTTTATACCAGCAAGTAACATGCACTCTTAAATTCGTAAACCAAAATTTGAATGTTAGAAACAAAATAGAACCAACCGAAGAGAGAACCTACAATAACGTCGGAAAAAATATTCCAAATGATATCTTTTATAAAATCACTTTGTTAGATATGAAACAACAACAACAGACATAAAACAGAGGGGATAGGGATTCTCTCGTTAGACTGCCTGATTTATACCAGGCAGGATGAAAATATCTACGAGGATGGTTAAACAGACCAGCAATGACATACGGTTTGTGGCATAGGTTGTAATTTTATTTTTTTTTTCATTCGTACTACTTTAGCGAAAAATTTTCCCTAAAACACTTCTCTCTTCTCTCTCTCTCTTCTCTCTCTCTCTCTCGCTCTCTCTCTCTCTCTCATTTCCCACCTCCAAAAAACATACTCATATAGCTATCAGCAAAATAAAATTCTCAAAAATAAGGGTTCTTTACCTACACACTAACACCTTCTCTCTCTCTCTCTCTCTCTCTTCCTCTCCTCTCCTACTCTCTCGTAAGTGGAGAAAACCGGAATAGTTTTTACTTGTATTATTATGTGAAATGTTGAAGAAAATCTAGTGTCGGAGGAGAATATTTCATGTTACGATTCTAAGATGGTCTCTCTCTCTCTCTCTCTCTCTCTCTCTCTCTCTCACTACTTTATTCCTAGAGTCTATAAAATATTAATGATGGTATTTTTAGTGAATTTTATACTGATTTTTCACTAAAACGAACCACTAAGCGCTTGCAAAAGATCAAATTGTAAAAGGAAGTAATAGCAACGAAGAATCTCGAATAATAAAGGGAATAAATAATAGTGAAAGGACTTCCAATTAAATAAATGAATAAATAACTAAATATAAGAGAACGATAGAAAAGAAAAATATTTCATGATAACGAAGAAAGAAATAAAGGTAAACGCTGAAGGACCTGAAATTGTATCAAATGAATAAATAAAAATTTGAATGGAAAATAAATAAATAAGTGATTAGGAAAAATCAGCGATAAACCAATGAAAAAAAATCTATATAAATCAAAAAACAAAAGGAAACCCCCCCAAATGCAGAAACAGTAATTACAACAATAAAAAAAATCAGTGAATAAGAAACAAAAATAGATAAATAATTGTAACAAATGAATCGATTAATATATGAATGGATAAATGAAATAAATAAGTAATTGAAAGAAATCAGTAATAAAACCAAAAGATATAATATATATATATATAGATATATATATATATTATATATTAGTAGAATATATATATATATATATATATATATTAAGAATGTATAAAACAAAAGAAGAAAACAAATAACTGAATGAACCAGTTTTCAAAACATGAATAAAAAAAGTGGATTAATTATTAAAAATACATAAATTATTGTAAAATGAAACAACTAAATATATGAATCGATATATGAATGAAAAAGAAAATTAAAAGAACACGTCCAAGCGATAATCGATATATATTATATATATATATATATATATATAAAATATATATATATAATAAGCTATATATATAATATATTATATATATATATTTATATATACATATATATTATAAATAAATGCATAAACAAAGGAAAAACAAAAATAAATGAATGAAAACTGT
>NC_087215.1:4626027-4633527 GCF_015104395.2 Macrobrachium nipponense | reverse complement strand
ATATATAAGTACATATATACATACACATATACATTTCAGAGAAAACATATTAGAAAACGAATTTAAAAACAGAAACCATTTGATTAAACAACGAACATGGAAAATATGCAACATAACTAAAAATGTTATCTAAAATACTATGTATTTTAATCTCATCTCACCTAACAGAAGGAAGCCATTATAAACAATTAATTTGTAACAACAAATCACCTACAACAATGAAATACATTTATAGTTTATGTATATTGTGTCATATTCATAAAAAAACAAAGTGATGCCAAACATCAAAGAAAAAAAGGTCTAATTGGAAAACAGTATCAACGGGACAATTCGCATTTTGTTTATGTTAAAAAAAAAGACTGACTGCTTCCGGGTTTGAAAAAAATCTTTTGAAAAGATTCTTTTGTGTTTTATGCAATGCATTTACTTCCTTTTATTGTTAGAAAGTAGAGGACAATAGACAGCTTCTCGGAAATGTTGATGGATGGTTTGTTGACAAATAAGGTGTAAGTGGCATTTATCCAGAAATCAGTAAATAAATAGAATTATTTAATTAATTAATTTAAATGATTAATTTCATAAGTAAAAAATGCCAATCAGCTTCTGTACAGCCGCCGCTGAAGCATATATAAACAAGGCCACCGGAAACAGATCTATCTAAGTGGTCTTGTTGTAATGCGGTGGTGGCCTGGCCTGTATCGTTGCCAGACGTACGATTAAGGATAACTTTCTTAGATAAAACTAAAACCTACTAAGCCTAGAGGGCTGCAATTTTGTACGGTTGATGATTGGAGGTAGGGTGATTAACGTACCAATTTACAGCCCTCTAGCCTTTGTCGTTTTTAAGATCTGAGGGCGGACAGAAAAAAAGTGAGGATAGAAAAGCGTGCTGACGTACAGACAAAGCCGTCACGATTATTTTCTTTACAGAAACTTGAAACTAACTCGCAATCGGGTACTAATTCCTAAATGTCTGAATAAATAGTTATGTTAGGAAAAACTAAATCCCATTTAGCTAGAAATTACAGAATTTTTTTAATATATAAAACTATATTAAAAAGATTAACAAGCACTTTGCTACGAATAAGCAAATATTTTCATAGATAAAACTATTTCTAAAACGAACTAGCATTTTGCTACACATTACTAAATAATTGGATACATAAAACTACATGAAACTACAAGGCAACTGCGTTGAAGAATGCTTTGCTACAAAAAATAAACTCACAGGTTACCAAATTGTTTATACATAAAACTACATAATTGCATAGTGCTGGGTTGAAGATTAGTCTGGAAAGAAAAAGAATAAAGAAAGTAACCTACATTTTGCTAAACATTTGGACAAATAAAACTACAAAAGTACATACCCACTGGGATGAGGGAACACCTTTTTCAAACCTGTTCAGTTTTCCCTTACCCCTCCCCCCCCCTCCCCCCCCCCACCCCCTCCCCCCCCCTCCCCCCCCCCCCCCACCCCCCCCCCCCCCCCCTGCTCAAACAACAACAACAACAACAAAGTAATTTGCAGGCCCGACTAAGTGATATTATCCCACCCGGAAAAATGATTTAACTGAATTTTCCCCACTGACCTGACCATGCTATGTACTATTTCATTTACCGATAATTGGCGCCTGATCTCGAGATCAGTGTAGTGTTGTGTGTACAAATACAAACAGGATATTGTTAATTTGGAGGGCGAACTTTTCGACGGGGCCCTATTGGCTCTGAAATTTGATCATAATTCAATTATTACGTTTTCAAAATCTAGGTCAAGTACAAACCTCTGGGTGGAAATGATTTGGTAATGATTTCCGTTTTTTCATACGGCTGTCATTATATGATGACTGAAATGTTATTATAATGGTTATGTTTATTTTAATCTACTGGGCATGAAGTGGGCTTTCATCATGATGAAATAGATAAAATATTATGAAAAGAATCTTGAATTATTACAAATATTATATGGTAATTTATAATAACTATACTCTGTTTTTTTTCATCTGTCCATCCGCCTGTGGTGTTTTTGTATGGTAACACTGCGTCCCGGGCTTTAGACATTACATTTAGCTTACATTCAACGATTATAATAATATCCTATTTCGAATATTAACGGTGTAATTCGCATACAGTAAATTATTAAATGACTTTTCAGTTGCAAATGTACCCACCCAGATATCCTTTTATTTACCTAAAACTTACACATAGCGTAAACTATCTAAAGCCGGGACGCAGTGTTACCATACAAAAACACCACAGGCGGATGGACAGATGAAAAAAAAACGAGTATAGTCACATAGGTCAACTAATCTTATGAAAATATTAAATTTTTTAAATACTATCATACGACAATTCATAAAAACTTGTCAGATAGGTAAACAAATACTAATATGTAAAGGATATTTAATTCGTATAAATATAGGGTTGATGAATAAGAACAGACTTAGGAATAAATAGAAAATTACGAAAATAAATATTTGACACAAAGAACACATCATATACCTTCCACTCGCTAAATACAGACGAGAGAGGAAGAGAAAAACAGACAAACAGACAGTGTGTGAGTAATTAATGTATTAACTTTTGCTGACACAATAGATTTGTTTATGTTTAAGGAGAGAGAGAGAGAGAGAGAGAGAGAGAGAGAGAGAGAGAGAGAGGAGAGAGAGAGTTAATCAAAAGCTTATTGCATTCATGTCCAAGCTTAAAAAAAAAACTTAAAAAAACGAGAGACTATCTTCGCCTTCACATTTTAAAACTATAAAATTTCACATTTTAAAGCATAATAATCTCATTTGAGACCATAATAATTTACATTTCAAACTATAAACAATTTACTGTTGAAAACAACTATAATAATTTACATTTTCAAACTTATAATAATTTACATTTGACCATAATAATTTACATTTGAAAGCTAACAATTTATATTTGAAACAATATTAATTTACCTATCTTGGTTTTGCTACTGAATTTAAGCAACGGAAAGCCTGTCAGGGTCTTTATATCTGACAAGTTAATAATGAGCATATGTTGGTTTTGCTATTAAACTTAAAAAAGCGAAAGCCTATCATGGTATTCATATCTAAAAGTCAAAAAAAAAAAAAGGATAACTCCTTCCAAGAGGGACCAAAATTTCGAGCTCCAAGGATCCCAGTTGACCCAGTGACCAAAGGCGCCTTCGGATAGAGAGAAAGAGACTCCTTCAGGATAGGCGGGCCCTTGGTCCTTCGCCCAAAATAAATATTGGGTGGAAATTGCACTCTCCCAATTGAAAAAGGAAAAGGCTGGTGGTGTTGGTGGTGCTTTCGTCTTTCGAAAATATCGGCTCTGGGAGATAATGTTTTTTTTTCCTTCTTTTTTTTTTTTTTTTTTTTTTTTTTTTTGGGGGGGGGGGGGGGGGGGGACCGATGGGGGTGGAATGTAGTTCAAAATAGAGGGTGAATTATCTATCATTTCATTTTTCTTAAAAAAGTAAATTAATAATTTTAAATGTTTATGATTTCATTTCAATTATGAAACATGAATAATTCTTATTTTGAAACGGATCAAACTTTTTTTATATAAAACATGCTTTACTACTGTCCATTCTAGACATACGTATATATATATATATATATATATAATATATATAATATATATATATATATATATATATATATATATATATATATATATATTCTATATATATATATATATATATATGTCTAGAATGGACAGTAGTGAGCATGTTTTATATAAAAAAGTTGATCCGTTTTCAAAATAAGAATTATTCATGTTTCATAATTGAAATGAAATCATAAACATTTAATATTATTAATTTACTTTTTTAAGAAAAACGAAATATATATATATATATATATATTATATATATATATATATATATAATATATATATATATATATATATATATATATATATATATATATATATATATATATATATTTCAAATACATTTCAAGTAAACAAGTACTTCCCTAGCCACCTTAACTCTAAAAGTACCTAAACGGCAATTTAAGAGACCTACGTACGCACGTGCCTGCGCGCTGGCCTCATTACTAGACTAGGACCCTTGAGGTAATGGAACTTGGTGAGGCATGCATTAATCCGATCGCCCAAAACCTTAGGCAGAAAATAGATTACGATTTTTTAAAACGAAATTATCATCTTTGCTCCCTCGGAATTATTTTTAATGGCTAGTTGAGAAGTTCTTTCCTTGCCATGATAATTTGAAATTGTTGACATGATGTTAATAATTGCTACAACGATATTCAGACCTTGTTCTTGTATAAATTGTAATAAAACTGGAATTTGCACAAATCATAAATATAGTTTTTTATATCTTTAACGATATTCATGCTTATTACTTGTATGAATTTGGGGTAATAAACTGGAATTTCTGAAATATAACAAATATAGTGTTTATATTTCGGGATTATGGAATTTGCTGTTTCGTGGTGAAATTATATTCTGAGAATTAGTACATTTGGAAGTTGACATTATATTCTAGAAACTACGGCAAAATAGAGTATGTGTGTGCCCCTCCCCCAGCTCTCTCTCTCTCATCAAAATCCTAGTTATATAACCCCCAGTTTGAAAAGCAATACCTTAACCTTCTCTCGTCTCTCTCTCATCTCCTCTCTCTCTCTCTCTCTCTCTCCTGATACGTAGTTGAAACCACGGGTTCATAGCAAGTGGCCTTAAATCTCTCTTCTTCTCTCTCCTCTCTCTCGTCTCTCTCTCTCTCTCTCTCCCAAAACACCTGCTTACGTAAACCCAAATAAGCCTGAATTAAATACTACAGTCCCTGAGTTCCTTTACCTAAGCATCGGCCTAAACCTGGAAAATTAAATGCCAGGCAATAACCAACAGGGGGGGTCCTAGGTCCTCAGCCTCGTATGAGTAACTCAATAAAATGTAGAAAATTGGAGGGGCAATATGGCCTGCCATGATACCCACTCCATGTGTGAGGATTCAGCTTCATTGCCCCTCTCCTCCCCGCCCCCGCAAAGGCTTATCGACCTCAAGTTGATAATGTCGAGGCTAGATGGGAGACTCTGGCTAATATAGCCCTACTTTGAGAGAGGCCTACTTTGAAATTTCCTCACGTGACTTCGGTTTAAGGACAACGAGGTAACTGTGGGTTGCTGGCATAGCCTACGTTAAAAGATTCATCCATCTGCCAGTTTAGTCTAATAGGGTAGATGTGAGTGGGCATAGGCCTCTTGTTTTTTAAAAGATTTCATAAGATTTAATCCCTATAGATATGTGAGACTCAGAAGTAGATGAGTCCTACGTTCAACATTCATCGCGTGACCTGATTGGAATTTGTCCTGTCATTATGATTTTATTAATCAAAGAATCTAATTTGCCTTAGGGAAGTAAAAATAACAGATATACTACATATAATACATCATGAAAATATGCATGCTAATTTGATTAAGAATAGTCTTTTCATGTGCGTAGTTTGTTCTTTCTAAGAAACATTCCCCAATTTAGATTGAAATTGCGTGATTCCAGTTAATCGACAGAAGCTAAAGACTATATCAACATAAACAGAAGCATTTCCACATAGTTCAAGTAAAAGTTTTTAGCTACAGTTTTACTCTAGCAGAACCTGAAATGTATAGCAACTTACCATATCCTTAGCCCAAAGGGACAACCCTATGGAACAAAATAAATGATTAGCGTAATATGCTTCAGTACCTACAATACGTATTTTCTACAAAACTACACGAGATTCCATATGTCTACATCTTATCAATAAATGGGCGTAGCATAGATTGTGAACCTACATAATTATTACTACAAAAGAGAGATTCCATTTCTATACTTTTTTTTTAATAAATGGTCGTTGGCATAGCTCGTGAACCTAGAGAAATGATACGAAAACTACAATTTCCAATAAACGTTCGAATCGTTTCGCGTGAACCCACAAAATCGTGCAAAACTACAGGACTTCCCTCTTTCCATTTTTTTCTAAAACGGACGAAGATTAAATTGGTGTACAACGTCATTGAATCCGCTTTTAACAGAATTCAGATACAGCGGCAGAAATAAATATTTAAAAAAATGAAACCATTTTAGTCTCCAGGTCAACAGGATTGCTAGCTATACTTGTTAGTGATGGTCCTGTTAGCCCCTCTCTCTCTCTCTCTCTCTCTCAGTCTCTCTTCTCTCTCTCTCTCTCCCCAAAGCTTTATGCAACATTTCCTTAGCCTCTTAGTGCAAAATATAGCAAACCTCCTTCTTTTGAATTTATTAATTCCGGATCTTTGTATGTTGCACATTCCGGGTTTAGGAATTGCTGTCTGTTGTAAGACACTTTGTATTTATAGGATGATAGAGTTATATTTAGGAAAGTGTTTTGTCTTTGACACTGGTATTTAAGCATATTACACAATATAATAATAAGTCCTTGTTGAAAAGGATTGCTGCATCGGCTCCTTTAATTTGTATAGAGTCTTCTTCTATTTTCCTTATGAAGGATTTTCTCAATCTGCTGAAACTGGCAAGCAACAGTGCCAAAGTGGATCCGTCAATCCAGTGTAGTCATATTGAATTTCTTTATTACTGCTATAACATATATTACTGCTAAAACAAGTTACGCTCTCTCTCTGCCTCTCTCTCTCTCTCTCTCTCTCTCTACTCTCTCTCTGTCTCTGACGGTTTCGCCTAGATCTGCCAGGGCCATGGTCACAGCGATGGTTGCTGGAGGACCTGAACCGAGCCTCACAAATGATGATCAACAAACGGTTAACTCCAACAATGCTGATCAACAGGGAGATAGAACAGCCTTAAACAAAGGTACATGGAGGACGGAGAGAATAAAGCGAATTCCCCCCTCCGAGGGAAATTTTTTTATTTTAAAACATAGTTTTCTCACAAGTCCTTCATGCACCACGATACAAAGAAGAGGAGGATGCCTTAAAGAAGCTTTGTAGAGAGAACGTCCACCCCTGTGGCGGAAAGTGGACGAGGCTCTCTCTTATAATCTATTATAAGAACAGCGACCAAGGGACCTGATTATAGAACTAACCCTACCCCGCCTGCAGGAGATCCGCCAATCCAAGGATTTCCTGGAGTTTATATCGTTTTATGCAACGTTACGACTGTCGAAGAAGGATCTCCTTCAACGCCCAGAACGGTGCCATAAACACCACGCCCTCACCGTCCCACCAACATCACGTCGTACGTGAGAGATCGTAAAACACAAAGATGATTGGAAGAGCCCCCGAACAACGACAGCCTACGCCTCCTTGAGGCTTTATTCATATCCTTGAACAAAAATCCTCCCTTTAACTACACACAGGAACCCTTTCCATGCTGTCCACCTGTGTAAGGAAGAACCCAGCCCCGCCCCCCTCCAGACTAGAACAGCCAATCGCCCAGGACTGGACCAATAATCGAAGAGGTTTGGTAGAAATACCAGGAGTTTACGTCACCACGGTCGCATGCCAATAAAAAACCCGGCTTCCAAGTGGACGCAACACACCTGAGAAG
>NC_087215.1:4618527-4623527 GCF_015104395.2 Macrobrachium nipponense | reverse complement strand
AGTTATATATTTATATATATTATATATATATACTTATATATAATGATATATATTATATATATATTAATATATATATATAAATGTATATATAATATATATATATATATATATATATATTATATCATATATATATAGATATATAGATATATCTATGTATAATATTCTAAATATATATCTATATATGTATATTATATATAGATATATATATTATATATATCTATATATATATCATATATCTATATCTTGTCTAAAATACATTTATCTTTATGATATGATAACGAAACCAACGATTCAGTTTTAGAAATATTCTCATCGTTGATTTATTACCTTAAAATATATATAAATATATATATATATATATATATATATATATAAATATATATATATATATATGTATATATATATATATAAATATATATTGTATATAGATAATATATATATATATATATATATACTATATATATATAGATAATATATATATATATATACATATATACATATATTATATATTATACTATATATATATATATATATAGTATTATATATATATATTATATATATATATATATAATATATATATATATAGCTATATATATATCTACATATATATCTATATATATATCTATATCTTAGCTACTATATATAATATGATATAATATATCTATATATATATATATATATACTAATAGATATATATATAATATATATCTAAAATACTATTTATCTTTTAGATGTGAATAACGAAACCAACACGATTCAGTTTAGAAATATTCTCACATTGATTTATACCTTAAAATTCATAGATAACAATAAAACTATATTTTGCCACTTATCTTTTGTCAGAGAAAGTTTTGTAAATATCTTATTTTCATTCCAACTATCTAGTGAAAAAATTAGTATTCTTGCAATTCAGAGATAACTCAAACAAAATTCAATATATTGATGGTTTGAAAATATGGACAAATTGAAATAACGTGAGAATTATTTTCGTATCATTGATTTAATAATTTAAAAATTCCTAAAATACATGTTTAACTTGAATAATCATTTTCAATGTAATGCCTGCCTCTTGAAGTTTATTCGAATAGACTTTCAAGTGAAATCGAATTACCCGTTGACAAAACAACACAAGTTAACAGTTTACCATACATAATAAAATACACAAATTAAAGTTTACTATCCACGGAGACATATACACAAAAGGAAATCCCTTTGAGTTAAGCTGTCATCTTCAAGTTTGCATCAGTATTAATTTCGAAAGTTACTGGGTGTTCTCTCAAACCACCCCCCCCACCCCCCCCCCCCCCCCGCCCCCCACCCCCATGTCATGAAGAGGAAATACAGATGGTTGACTAAAAAATGACCTAAGTTGCAAAGTAAGGCTAAAAGAAGATAGAGAGAGAGAGAGAGAGAGAGAGAGAGAGAGAGAGAGAGAGAGAGGAGAGGTGATAAGTAAATAATTATGAGGGACATCTAGTTTGGTATTAAAGTTAGAGAGAGCAGAGGAATTTAATTTAAAAACGAGCACTCGAAAATCATCGAAATTTTAATTATTTTTCCATCTTTGTTTGTACTGGTCATATATTTAGTAATTTACTTCATTTGTATCTAATTATTTATTACTTTCTTAATTTACTTTTTCTGTTACTTCTTTCAAATGAACACTGTAATATCCTTAGGAAGCTTGAATTTCAAAGTTCCAGCAGCCTTTTTAGTGGGCCTTGTTCATATGATGGGTTCACTTCTGCATAATAATAATAAATAATATAAGAAATAATAATATAATAATAATAATAATAATACTAATAATCTGTAATAAAGTAATATAATATACTACTACTACTACTACGAGCTACTAATATAGTATAATAATAATAATAATATAATATAATATTAGTGTACTTAGGAAGGCAGACTCCTCTCTCAAGCGATACTTTATTAAAAGTAATGGCTACGTCACAGCGTTACACTTGTATAATTCTTTCTCTATTTTGTCGAATAGCGGCTTTTTCAGCGCGACTTAACAGGTTCTAGAGGCGCCTATAGAGGTCCTGGTAAAATACAGGGTCAAAATGGTGTATCTCTTTTGAATTTTACAGATAACTATGATACCATAGTCATCAAAGTCATTAACGATTTTCTCTCTCTCTCTCAGCAAGGAATCCGCACAGCCCTGGAGAACCTGGTAACGGTAGCTGAGAGCCCGCAGCCCCGCCCCCAGGATAATATCAAGCTGGACTACAAGCCATTCATGAGTTCCCATTACGCGTTGAAGAAGAGGACGCCATTAAGAAAATTAATTTCTGATAATTGGTAATCCCCGACTGACGACACCCAGAATATCGACTAATAATATATTTCCATGAATCGGCGGACGCGCGATCTTATTATGAAAAGAACCCCTCTCCACAGGTAAACGAGAACCCCTGAAGCAGACGCATGTAGTGTACCAGTGACAATGCCCAGTCCCGCGAATGCAGCGGCGCCTACTAGGTATGACTAACATGCAGAACTGTCGAAGAGACTCTCGTGCACGCCCATATAGGTTGCTATAAAGAATCACGCCCGGCACCAAACATCACGAGGCCATCTCCCGAGATGTCATCATGAAAGAACAACGAAGATCATCGTGAAGGCCCCTGGATGCCCCGTCCGGTTGCGCTGCTGAGGGCGCTACTCATCCCGCCTAAATCAAACACTACTCTGAATACGACGCAGGAAGAATGGCTCCTTCCCTACGAGTATGAGAAGACCTGCACCAACAATGACACCACCACTCATGACAACTCTTTGGATGACAACGCCCCTAAACGATGTACTCCTGCAGCCGATGGGAATCAAAGTAGCCGTGACGTCCCACAGCGTAGCGCAATGCCCATCAATGTTCAGCGCCGCTTAGGAGGTCCAGGCGGCTGCAGTATATGCTGCAACCAACCATCGGGCCGGAAGAAAGTTGGCTTCAGGACCGCGGGCCTCAGGCAGCCAATGAAAACAAGACTCACCGCCACCGCCAATAGGAGACAAGCATGGGGCAGACCTCCTCTGTAGAACCACAGATATATGAGACGGACAACCGGCACCATAGATCAGTCCACCCTCCAGCTTCCCACCCGAGATGTCTGGCAGCATCCAGACGAAAGCCTCGCTTTAAGAAAGAGAGAGCGAGAGAGAGAGAGAGAGGAGAGAGAGAGAGAAGAGAGACGAGAGAGAATCGTTATGCTTTTATGACTAATGGTATCATATTTTTCTGTAAAATTCAAATATATACACCTTTTTGCCCTGTATTTTACATGACCTCTATAGCGCTCTACTAACCTGTTTAAGTAGCACTGAAAAGCCGCTATTCGCAAATAGAGAAGAATCTCTAACAGTGTAAGCGCTGCTTGAAGTAGCCATTACTTTGATAAAATAATAATAATAATAATAATAATAATAATAATAATACTAATATAATAATACTAAAATAATAGTATTTAATAATAATAAGATAATAATGACATCATAGCTGTATGGTAAGGGCATCAAGGAAATAGATACCTAATCCAGACTGTAAGGATTGTATCTGGGGACATCAGGAGGAGTTTGGAATAGAAAAATGCGCCTAGTCAACATACAAAGAAGGCAAAGTAACGAGAACGAAGGGGTAATAAAGCTACCATATGGGAGCACCATCAAACACATGAGATGAGACAGGATACAAATACCTAGGAATAATGCTCAAGGAGGAGATATAAAACACCAAGAATGAAGGACACGATCAGGAAAGAATATATGCAGAGACTCAAGCGATACTCAGTCAAAACTCAACGCTGGAATATGATAAGCCATAAACACATGGCATGCCAGTAAATCAGAGATACAGCGCAGGAATAGTGGAATTGACGAAGGCAGAACTCGCACATAAATCAGAAAACAGGAATACAGATGACAATACACAAGCACTACACCCAAGGAGCAATACGGACAGCTATACATAGACCCGAAGGAAGGAGGGATAGGACTCCTACGTATAGAGGCATTGCCTCAACATCGACAACAGAGGCCCTGGGGCCATATCTAAACCCAGTGAATACGAGTGGCTAAAGAGTGCATGGATAGAAAGGACTATAAAAGCAGAGAAGACCCAGGAATATAAGAGACCGGGAGAAAGACAGAAAGAACCGAGACTGGCACAACAAACCAATGCACGGACCATACATGATACAGACTAAAGAACTGCCAGCGATGACAATTGCATGGCTAAGAGGGGAGAGCTAAAGAAGGAAACTGAAGGAATGATAACCGGCACCAATCATAGGCCCTAAGAACCAGATGTGTTCAGTGCGATAGACGGAAATAACATCTCTCCCATTATTAGAAGTGCAATACGAAAAGTGAAACCATAAACCCATAGCAAGTGAATGCCGCACTTGCAAGAACCAGGACATCAAAAAGAGCATGATTCAGTATCAAAAGCCCTCCACTGGCGCCTGTGCAGAACATCAGCTACCTTGCAGTAATAAGTGGGTACGAGCGACCAACCTGAAGGGTGATAGAAAACGATGAGGCAAAGATCCTCTGCGACGATGGTATCTAGAACGGCTAGGGGTATTACGTGCAAACAGACCAGACGTGACGTTGATTGACAAGGTCAGAAGGAAGTATCACTCATGATGTCGCAATCCAGGGACACCAGAGTTGAAGAGAAAGGGCGGGAAAAATTGCATAAGTATCAAGATCTGAAAATAGAAATAAGAAAGGATATGGATATTGCCAGTTGAAAATCGTACCCATAATCCATAGAGCACGAGCACGATCCCAAAGATCCCTGAAAAGGAATCTAGAAAAACTAGAAGCTGAAGTAGCTCAGGACTCATGCAGAAGAGTGGTGATCCTAGAAACGGCCAACACATAGTAAGAAGAGTGATGGACTCCTAAGGAGGCAGGATGCAACCCTGGAACCCCCACTATAAATCCACCCAGTCGAATTGGAGGACTTGTGATAGCACACAAAAAAAAAA
>NC_087215.1:4613527-4616027 GCF_015104395.2 Macrobrachium nipponense | reverse complement strand
ATATATATATATATATATATATCTATATATATATATATATAATATGGATATATATGCATTTTATTTTATTTAAAGACCTATAAATACGCCTGATTTGTATAGCATAGATTTCAAATTTTCGGTAAAAATCATTACCAAAAAATTAAAGGAGAATATATTCTAATATATGCATACACACACACACGACACACACGCACACACGACACACACACGAAACACCACACACACATATATATATATATATATATATATACATATATATATATATATAGTATATATATTATATATATATATTTCATACTATAATGGGCGTAATCGTCTGTCTGTCTGTCTGTCCTTCAATCACTGGCCAAACGGCTTGTCATGGGGCATGAAACTTGGCAGGGTTTATCGTGGGAAACCCTAAGATGGTTTGTAATGGGGGTCTCATCCAACTACCCCCCCTCCTTTTTAGGGGGCGGGGGTGAAAAGGGATTCTCTGAAACGGAGCTGTTTCTGGCCGTGAAACGAGGCTGGTATTCCAATAGACTTAGTTACTATTACGAATTTTCATACATAATTTCTGTACACTTCCCTGTAGAAAGTCGCGAACATTTCAGCTAGGACACAGTAGAAGAATGAAAATATCATCAATATCCGCAAGATTTTTTGAATAACTTAAATCCTCGGGACTGCCGAGGTGCACAAAATAACGTTACAGTAGTACTGCCGCGGTAATGTTTGCTTCGGAATTTCGATCCTGCCATGGACATTGCAACGGAACAGTACCCGTTATGGAGCTAAACTCCCATATCATCGAAGCAGTGATAGCAACGTGGGCCCTCACACCGGCCCAAAATGTCTGTTCATATCCCCCGGATTCCTCTGGATGCCTTCAGACAACCAGTTTTCCGTTTCCATTACGGCCGCAGGTGTTTCCATCAACCTGGCCTTCTCATTCACTGAAAACAAGTCCGCAGGCCAACTTTGGATCGTGTTGGTGCTCTTTTTTGCCGTCCCCCTGTTCACGCATGGCCAACTGTATGTGGCGATGACAAAGCAACTGACGTCTGCCATCTTGAAATTAAAATGTGGCCAAATTGATAATATTGTGTACAAAGGAGGTTCTGAAGTAGTATGTTAACAATACGCCCTTATTTTAATATTGCTGAACAAATAGTACGATATAAATTTTTTCACTTCTGCACCCGTAATTTTAATATCACCCATCGTAGATGGGCACGTTTGTTAGTAATATATAAAATATATAATATAATATATTAAATATATATATATATATACTATATATATATATATTTATATATATATATATATTATATATATATAATGTATTATATATATATATATATATTAGTATATATATATATATATATACATATGTAATATATATAATATATATATATATTATTATTATATTTATTATATATATAGATATATAATATATATATATATATAATATTATATAGATATATATATATATTATATATAATATATATATATATATATATATATATATATATAAAAAAAATTAATTAATGTACCATTATTTCTTTTTATGCAGATCTGTAAATGATTCGTAACTAATTTTAGCAACACAATTACAAAAAAATAAATAAATAAAGCGAAATATCAATGCATTTCTCAAAAAAAAAGAACTAATGACGTCAATAATGACGAAGGAAACTTCAACGGACTCTAATTAGAAGAGAGAGAGAGAGAGAGAGAGAGAGAGAGAGAGAGAGAGAGAGAGAGAGGACGGTCGACGACAGAATTAGTAATTATGTTTATCTCGCTCGCTTTTCAAGGCCAGTGGAGCTGTGATGGAGAGGACACCGGATGGAAAATGAAGTTAAATGAAGTGGAAATGTAGTGGGACTGAAGTAGGAATGAAGTGAAATGAGTAGGAAGAAGTGAAATGCAAGTTATATGCCGTGAAATCAAGTTGAAGTGAAGTAGGAATGATGTGAAATGAAGTGGGATTAAAGTGAAAATGAATTGAAGTGAAGTAGTAATGAAGTGAAATGAAGTAGAAATGAAGTGAATTGAAGTTAAGTGAAGTAGTAATGAAGTGAAATGAAGTAGAAAATGACTTAAAATGAATGGAAACTGAAGTGAAAGTAAAGTGAAATGAAGTTGAATGAAGTGAAATGAAGTAGGTGAAATAAGAATGAAGTGAAAGTGAATGAAGTGAAGTGAAGTGGGAAAACGAAAGTGAAAATGAATGTGGGGGTTGAATGAGTAGTGATGAAGTGAAATGAAGTAGGAATGAAGTGAAAATTAAATGAAATGAAAGTAGTAATGAAGTGAAAACGAAGTAGGATTGAAGTGAAAATGAAGTGAAATGAAGTAGGAATGAAGTGAAAAGAAGTAGGAATGTGGATGAGTGAGTGGAAATAAAAGTAAGTGAAAGTGGGACTGGAAGTGAAATGAAGTGGAAGTGAAAGTGGGAAAATAAATAAATGAAGTGGGGGTTGAGTGAAAAATGAAGTGAAATGAGATG
>NC_087215.1:4610145-4613027 GCF_015104395.2 Macrobrachium nipponense | reverse complement strand
CAATGTTTATGTAAATGCGTTTCATCCGAGGTAAATGGGGTGGATCAGGCCTCCTCACAGAATGCATACGTTCGTGTGAGTATTTGCGAGGGAGAATAAGGATATATATATAGTATATATATATATATATATATATATATATATATCTATATATATATATATATTATATATATATATATATATATATATATATATATATATATATATATATATATATATATATATATATACATTATACATATACTTAAACTTAAACCTAACTTAAACTTATTATATATATATATATAATATATAATATATATATATATATATATATATATATATATATATTATATATGTGTGTGTGTGTGTGTGTGTGTGTGTGTGTGTGTGCATCATCAGTCTGCAAAGAGCAATAAGACAAATGAATAACATATAAAAACCATAAAAACACGAACAGAACTCACATGAATTAAAATATTCTTAAAATTAACCATCAAAAAATAAAAGAAGTACAGAGTAAAAACGTAAAAAGAGAGAGAACACCCAAACACTAACCGTCCATGAGGAGAGAGATGGAATGACCTGTCGTCAAATGCAGGTGACGACGTTAACTATGCCAGGTATAGAGTGGCTGAAGAAGTATTACCATTTAACGAAGGAACAAGTTTCTTAATGAATAATAACCTCGAAGGGTAGTTAAGTGATCAGGATGGTTTGACATGAATCTATTATTGTGAACTGTTCTTTCTGGGAGCTCAAATTTTACAAGTTAAAAGCATGATTCCTGATATTAGAAAATTCAGGTTGTTTTATTCTTTGTCCTCGAAGGTTGCTGAGGGTTCGATATGCAGTCATTTAGGTTTTAGTTTCCGAAACAGGACAAAGAATAAAACAGCCTGAATTTTCTAATATCAGAACCATGCTTAATGTAAAATTGAGCTCCAGAAAGAACAGTTCACAATAATAGATCATGTCAAACATCCTGATCACTTAACTACCCTCGAGTCATTATTCATTAAGACTTGTTCCTTCGTTAAATGGTAATACTTCTTTCAGCCACTCTTACCTGGTTATAGTTAACGTCGTCACCTGCATTTGACGACAGGTCATTCCATCTTCTCTCCTCATGGACGGTTAGTGTTTTGGGTGTTCTGTCTCTTTTTGCTTTTTTTACTTTGCCATTTTTTGGTTAATTTTAAGACTATTTTAATTCTGTGAGTTCTGTTTGTGTTTTAATGGTTTTATATGTTATTTATTTGTCTTATTGCTCTTTACAGACTGATGATGCACAGATGTTTCATGTGCGAAACGTTTCATTATAATAAACTTCATCCTTTTTCAACTCGTATCATGGACACCCTCTGAAGATTCGTATATATATATATAATATATATATATATATATATATATATATATATATTTATATATATATATATATATATAGAGAGAGAAGAGAGAGAGAGAAGAGAGAGAGAGAGAGAGAGAGAGAGAGAGATAGATATATATATATATATATATATATATAATATATATATATTATATATATATATAAATATATATATATATATAATATATATATATATATATATATATATATATATATATATATATATAATTGATATTATGTAAAGCATAAAGCTGCTTCTAAGCGTTTGTGTGCATGTCTTTTTTGCATAAAAGAAGTCCAAGATAACTGTTTTTCTAATACGTATAAATTTTGGTTACTCTTAAAATCATGAAAACACTTATTGTAAAAAAAATATTAAAGCAGTATAATCATGATGACTTTTAATCTACCATAAAAACAATAGATAAAAACCCATGGCTAAGCTTTCTCAAATTATACAGATTAAAAGTGTACCCAATTCTTTTGAACCTTTTATTGGTCACTAAACTATAACGACTGAAAAGGAGTAAGTTTACTTTACATCAAAGAATAGAAATTTATTCATTTTTGCCTACATTTTTTTAACTGGTCACCAGAACTGTTAAGACTGACAAGGCGAACTTTTATTTAATATAAAAGTATACTTTTATATATTTGTTTTTCGTCTTAAGGCTGACTTCGAGTCTGGAAAAATAGCTTAACATATGAAATGCTATGTAGCCTGACCTTATACCAAAACACTCATATATATTTCTACCTGAAAGCAGACACAGCATGTGAAATACTATGTAGCCTAACCTCATACCAAAACACTCATATGTATTTGTAACTTAAAATAGACACATAGCATGTGAAATACTATGTAGCCTAACCTCATACCAAAACACTCATATGTATTTCTACCTTAAAGTAGACACATAGCATGTGAAATACTATGTAGTCTAACCTCATACCTTTAAAACGCCGCTATATTTCTATCTGAAAGTAGGCACATAACATATGAAATACTATGTAGGCTGACCTTATACCAAAAACACTCATATATATTTCTACCTGAAATTACACACACAGCAAGTGAAATACTACGCAGCCTAACCTTATATCGTTAACGCCCACAGAGAGTAGACACATAGCACCAACCCCTATGAATTTAATAAACAGTCGTTGAACATAGCACTTGATTGATAGCAACTGACACATGGCGGAGTAGTAATCGCAGTCACAGTCCTCCAATACACCAGTTAATTTGACAGGTAGTGTCATAACGGATGACTCATCTGCCATTCAAGTGACTGTCACAAAAATATTTTCCAAAATCACCGTTTGATGTTTGGATCAAAATGACGTTCCGTGTTCGTCATTTTGTCAGAATAGGTTTGTGTCAAAGTACGGTAGTTGAAATAAATATTTTCAAACTTTCATTTATCTTTGACTGCTTAATCAAGGGAGACCAACCTTTGCAATTAGACATAACTTTATCAGACTATTATATATGTAACATATAATCTTAAAC
>NC_087215.1:4592645-4605145 GCF_015104395.2 Macrobrachium nipponense | reverse complement strand
CAGAGCGCTGTATACTGTTTGGAACACTCTTGTCATGCCCAACATGAAAAACTGGCCAAAATCAAATACTAATTCAATGCTGGTTTCCAAAATTGATGGTCTCTAGCGGTAAGGAAGCGCTTGCATGCGAGGAGACATAGCACGTGACTCAGCAAATTTGGAAATTAGTCCCAGATTAGATACAACATAAGGTAAGGACTTCTTGCACTATATTTCAGCTACAATGTCAGTCACTTTTCTCTAACACACTCTGGGGGAGGAACTCGAGTGTTTTAATGAAATATTCAATGAAGACTTAATCTTGGACAGGTCACAGGGGTAACACGTGTCCCGATGTTGGACAAAGGACATTCAGGAGAGAAGTGATAAAAGGGAGATTTGAAATGGAAATAGCAAGATTCGTCTTGGAGGAATAGGGCTGGTTGGATTGTGCACTTTCGAGACGTACCTTTAATCCTTAGGTGTCTGAAAGGGGCTCCAACCAGCGTCGACGAAACAAAAGGCTGACTTTCAGTCAGAGAGAGGGCACGTCTGCCCAAATGAAGTAGCTAGCGTGGACTGAAGGCAGACCAGGGCATTTCCAAGCAGCCTGGGATTCACACACAGCCTACGGCATTGTCTGGAAAGATGCAAAAACACAGCCAGCAGATTTGAGGGAAAAGAGGTCATAAGCTAGGAATCCCTAAAGTCCACCTCGAAGCCTATATAACCCATGCGACCTGCATTTATTACTCTATACTCAAGTAGGCCTATCGTTAAAAGCTTATTGTCTCCCAGACCGGACATGCCAATCGCTCCCCCCCCCCCCCTCAAGTCATATTGTGGGGGTAAAATGGTTGCCCTTCTAGCAAATATTAAAAATTACTTATACTGGGAAGACTAGGCGATCAAAATCCGTAAAAATATATAAGTACATATATACATACACATATACATTTCAGAGAAAACATATTAGAAAATAAATTTAAAAACAGAAACTATTTGATTAAACAACGAACATGGAAAATATGCAATATAACTAAAAATGTTATCTAAAATAATGTATTTTAATCTCATCTCACCTAACAGAAGGAAGCCATTATAAACCAATTAATTTGTAACAACAAATCACCTACAACAATGAAATACCATTTATAGTTTATGTATATTGTGTCATATTCATAAAAAAACAAAGTGATGCCAAACATCAAAGAAAAAAAGGTCTAATTGGAAAACAGTATCAACGGGACAATTCGCATTTTGTTTATGTTAAAAAAAAAGACTGACTGCTTCCGGGTTGAAAAAAATCTTTTGAAAAGATTCTTTTGTGTTTTATGCAATGCATTTACTTCCTTTTATTTTTAGAAAGTAGAGGACAAAAGACAGCTTCTCGGAAATGCTGAAGGATGGTTTGTTGACAAATAAGGTGTAAGTGGCATTTATCCAGAAATCAGTAAATAAATAGATTATTTAATTAATTAATTAAATGATTAATTTCATAAAGTAAAAAATTGCCAATCAAGTTTTCTGTACAGCCGCCGCTGAAGCATTTATAATCACGGCCACCGGAAACAGATCTATCTAAGTGGTCTTGTTGTAATGCGGTGGTGGCCTGGCCTGTATCGTTGCCAGACGTACGATTAAGGCTAACTTTCTTAGATAAAAGTAAAACCTACTAAGCCTAGAGGGCTGCAATTTTGTACGGTTTATGATTGGAGGTAGGGTGATCAACGTACCAATTTGCAGCCCTCTATCCTCGGTCGTTTTTAAGATCTGAGGGCGGACAGAAAAAAGTGAGGATAGAAAAGCGTGCTGACGTACAGACAAAGCCGTCACAATTATTTTCTTTACAGAAAACTAAAACTAACTCGCAATTTGGTACTAATTCCTAAATATCTGAATAAATAGTTATGTTAGGAAAAACTAAATACCATTTAGCTAGAAATTACAGAATTTTTTAAATATATAAAACTATATTAAAAAGATTAACAAGCACTTTGCTACGAATAAGCAAATATTTTCATAGATAAAACTATTTCTAAAACGAACTAGCATTTTGCTACACATTACTAAATAATTGGATATATAAAACTACATGAAACTACAAGGCAACTGCGTTGAAGAATGCTTTGCTACAAAAAATAAACTCACAGGTTACCAAATTGTTTATACATAAAACTACATAATTGCATAGTGCTGGGTTGAAGATTAGTCTGGAAAGAAAAAGATTAAAGAAAATAACCTTCATTTTGCTAAACATTTGGACAAATAAAACTACAAAAGTACATAGCCACTGGGATGAGGAAACACCATTTTCAGACCTGTTTAGTTTTCCCTAACCCTCCACCTATCACCCCCTGCTCAAACAACAACAACAACAACAAAGTAATTTGCAGGCCCGACTAAGTGAATATTATACCCGGAAAAAATGATCTAACTGAATTTTCCCCACTGACCTGACCATGCTATGTACTATTTCATTTACCGATAATTGGCGCCTGATCTCGAGATCAGTGTAGTGTTGTGTGTACAAATACAAACAGGATATTGTTAATTGCAGGGCGAACTTTTCGACGGGGCCCTATTGGCTCTGAAATTTGATCATAATTCAATTATTACGTTTTCAAAATCTAGGTCAAGTACAAACCTCTGGGTGGAAATGATTTGGTAATGATTTCCGTATTTTCATACGGCTGTCATTATATGATGACTGAAATGTTATTATAATGGTTATGTTTATTTTAATCTACTGGGCATGAAGTGGGCTTTCATCATGATGAAATAGATAAAATATTATGAAAAGAATCTTGAATTATTACAAATATTATATGGTAATTTATAATAACTAGTCACATAGGTCAACTAATATTAATATGAAAATATTAAATTTTACAAATACTATCATACGACAATTCATAAAAACTTGTCAGATAGGTAAACAAATACTAATATGTAAAGGATATTTAATTCGTATAAATATTAGGGTTGATGAATAAAGCAGACTTAGGAATAAATAGAAAATTAAAGAAAATAAATATTTGACACAAAGAACACAATATACCTTCACTCGCTAAATACAGACGAGAGAGAAGGAGAAACAGACAAACAGACAGTGTGTGAGTAATTAATGTATTAACTTTTGCTGACACAATAGATTTGTTTATGTTTAAGGAGAGAGAGAGAGAGAGAGAGAGAGAGAGAGAGAGAGAGAGAGAGAGAGAGAGAGAGAGAGAGAGAGAGTTAATCAAAAGCTTATTGCATTCATGTCAGCTTAAAAAAAAACTTTAAAAAAACGAGAGACTATCTTCGCCTTCACATTTTAAACTATAAAATTTCACATTTTAAAGCAATAATAATCTACATTTGAGACCATAATAATTTACATTTCAAACTATAACAATTTACTGTTGAAACTATAATAATTTACATTTCAAACTATAATAATTTACATTTGAACCATAATAATTTACATTTGAAAGCTAACAATTTATATTTGAAACAATATTAATTTACCTATATTGGTTTTGCTAAAGCAAAGGAAAGCCTATCAGGGTCTTCATATCTGACAAGTTAATAATGAGCATATGTTGGTTTTGCTATTAATTAAACTTAGAAAAGCGAAAGCCTATCATGGTATTCATATCTAACAGACAAAAAAAAAAGAATAACTCCTTCCAAGACGACCCAAAATTTCGAGCCCCAAGGATCCCAGTTGACCCAGTGGCCAAAGGCGCCTTCGGATAGAGAGAAAGAGACTCCTTCAGGATAGGCGGGCCCTTGGTCCTTCGCCCAAAATAAATATTGGGGTGGAAATTGCACTCTCCCAATTGAAAAAGGAAAAGGCTGGTGGTGTTGGTGGTGCTTTCGTCTTTCGAAAATATCGGCTCTGGGAGATAATGTTTTTCCTCCTTTTTTTGTGGGGGGGGGGGGGGGGGGGGGGGGGTGGGGGGGGGGGGGCAGGGGGTGGTATGTAGTTCAAAATAGAGGGTGAATTATCTACCATTTCGTTTTACTTAAAAAAGTAAATTAATAGATTTAAATGTTTAGCATTTCATTTCAATTATGAAACATGAATAATTCTTATTTTGAAACGGATTAACTTTTTTATATAAAACATGCTTACTACTGTCCATTCTAGACATACGTGTATATATATATATATATATATTATATATATATATATATATATATATATATATATATATATATATATATATATATATATATAGTATATATATTTCAAATACATTTCAAGTAAAACAAGTACTTCCCTAGCCACCTTTAACTCTAAATGTACCTAAACGGCAATTCAAGATGCAAACGTACGCACGTGCCTGCGCGCTGGCCTCATACTAGACTAGGACCCTTGAGGTAATGGAACTTGGTAAGCAGGAGATTAATCCTATCGTCCCAAAACCTTAGGCAGAAATATATTACGATTTTTAAAACGAAATTAGCGTTTTTGAATCCCTCGGAATTATTTTAATGGCTAGTTGAGAGTTCTTTCCTTGCCAGATAATATGAAATTGTTGATAATTATGTTAATAATTGCATGCAACGATATTCATGACCTTGTTTCTTGTATAAATTTGTAATAAACTGGAATTTCAAAATCATAAATATAGTTTTATATCTTAACGATATTCATGTCTTATTACTTGTATGAATTTGTAATAAACTGGAATTTCTGAAATATAACAAATATAGTTTTATATTTCGGGATAATGGAATTCTGTTCGTGGTGAAATATATTCTAGAATATACATTTGGAAGTTGACATGTATATTCTATAAACTACGGCAAAATAGAGTATTGTGTGTGCCCCTCCCCCAGCTCTCTCTCTCTCTCAAAATCCTAGTTATATAACCCCAGTTTGAAAAGCAATACCTTAACCTCTCTCTCTCTCTCTCTCTCTCTCTCTCTCTCTGATACGTAGTTATATAACCACGGGTTCAATAGCAGTGCCTTAATCTCTCTCTCTCTCTCTCTCTCTCTCTCTCTCTCAAAAATCTCTCTCTCCAAAACCTGCTTACGTAACATAAGCCTGGAATTAAAACTACAGGTCCTGATGGTTCCTTTACCTGAAGCATCGGCCTAAAACCTGGAAAATTAAATAGCCAGGCAATAACCAACAGGTCCAGGTCCTCAGCCTCGTAGGAGTAACTCAATAAAAGGGAGAAAATTGGAGGGGCAATATGGCTGCCATGATCACCCACTCCATGTGGTGAGGATTCAGCTCATTGCCCCTCTCCTCCCCGCCCCCGCAAAGGCTTATTCGACCTCAAGTTGATAATGTCGAGGCTAAGATGGGAGACTCTGGCCTAAGATAGGCCTACTTTGAGAGAGGCCTACTTTGAAATATTCATCACGTGACTTCGGTTTAAGGACAACGAGGTAACGTGTGGGTTGGCGTGGCATAGGCCTACGTTAAAAGATTCATCACGTGACCTACGTTTAGTCCTAATAGGGGAGATGTGACGTGGCATAGGCCTACTTATTTTTAAAGATTCATTACATGGCATAAGTTTAATCCCTATGAGATGTGAGACTAGACGTAGGATAGGCCTACATCCAAACATTCATCACGTGACCTGATTGGAATTTGTCCTTGTCATTATGATTTTATTAATAAAAGAATCTAAATTTGCCTTAGGGAAGTAAAAATAACAGATATACTACATATAATACATCAATAAAAATATGCAATGCTAATTTGATTAAGAAATAGTCTTTTCATGTGCGTAAGTTCTTTCTAAGCAAACATTCCCCAATTTAGATGTGAAATTGCTGATTACAGTTAATCTACAGAAGCTAAAAACTACATCAGCATACAGAAGCATTTCCACATAGTTCAAGTAAAGTTTTAACTACAGTTACTCTACAGAACCTGAAATATATAGCAACTTACAATATCTTACCAAAGGGACAACCCTAGAGGAACAAAATAAATGAATTAGCGTAATATGCTTCATGAATCTACAATACGTATTTCTACAAAACTACACGAGATTCCATCTGTATACATCTTATCAATAAATGGTCGTAGCATAGATTGTGAACCTACATAATATATTACTACAAAAGAGAGATTCCATTTCTATACCTTTTTTGAATAAATGGTCGTTGCATAGCTCGTGAACCTAGAGAAAATGATACAAAAACTACACATTTCCAATAAACGTTCGAAGCATGTCGCGTGAACCTACAAAAATCGTGCAAAACTACAGGACTTCCCATCTTTCCATTTTTTCTAAAACGGACGAAGATTAATTGGTGTACAACGTCATTGAATCCGCTTTTAACAAGAATTCAGATACAGCGGCAGAAATAAATATTTAAAAAAAATGAAACCATTTTAGTCTCCAGGGCAACAGGATTGCTAGCTATACTTGTTAGTGATGGTCTGTTAGCCCCCCCTCTCTCTCTCTCTCTCTCTCTCTCTCTCTCTCTCTCTCTCTCTCTCTCTCCCCAAAGCTTTATGCAACATTTCCTTAGCCTCTTAAGTGCAAAATATAGCAAAACCTCATTCTTTATGAGATTTAGTAATTCCGGAATCTTGTATGTTGCACATTCCGGGTTTAGGAATTGCTGTCTGTTGTAAGACACTTTGTATTTAATAGCTGATAGAGTTATATTTAGGAAAGTGGTTGGTGTTGACACTGTATGTTAGCATATTACAATAATAATAATAAGTCTTGTTGAAAAGGATTGCTGCATCAGCTCCATTAATTTTGTATAGAGTCTTCTCTATTTTCCTTATTAAGGATTTCTCAATGCTGCTGAAACTGGCAAGCAACGTGCCAAAGGGGATCGTCAAATCCAGTGTAGTCATATTGAATTATCTTTATTACTGCTATATACATATATTACTGCTACAAGTTACTCTCTCTCTCTCTCTCTCTCTCTCTCTCTCTCTCTCTCTGTCTCTGACGTTTCGCCTAGATCTGCCAGGGCATGGTCACAGCGATGGTTGCTGGAGGACTGAACCGAGCCTCACAAATGATGATCAACAACGGTTACTCCAACAAGCTGATCAACAGGGAGATCAGAACAGCCTTAAACAAATGGTACATGGAGGACGGAGAGAATAAAGAGAATCCCCCCTCCGAGGATATACATATTTTCTACAAGTCCTTCATGCACCACGGATACAAAGAAGAGGAGAGATGCCTTAAGAAGATTGTAGAAGAGAACGTCACCCCTGTGGAGGAAGGGAAGAGGCTCTCTCTTATAATCTATTATAAGAACAGGCGAACAAGGGACCTGATTATGAGAAATAACCCTACCCCGCCTGCAGGAGATCCCCAATCCAAGGATGTCCTGGAGTTTATATCGGTATGACAACGTTACGACTGTCTAAGAGGATCTCCTGTCACGCCCAGAACGGTGCCATAAAACACCACGCCCTCACCGCCCACCAACAGCACGTCGTACGTGAGGATATCGTAAAAAACACAAAGATGATTGGAAGAGCCCCCGAACAACGACGCCTACGCCTCCTTGAGGCTTTATTCATCCTTGAACAAAAACCCTCCCTTAATACGACACAGGAACCCTTCCTGCTGTCCACCTGTGTAAGGAAGACCCAGCCCCCCCCTCCAGACGAGAACACCAGCGCCCAGGACGGGACCATATCGAAGAGGTTGGTAGAAATACCAGAGTTACGTCAACACGGTCGCAGCCAATGAAAACCCGGCCCCGGAGGTGACGCAACACACCTGAGAAGATCAACGCGCCTCGAGAATTTCCGACGCCTGGCCGCCAGCCAATGAAAAGTCGAGCACCCTCCGGGTCCTGCAGGAGCATCCGTGAGCGCCCGCACGACCACGTGCAAAATACTAAGTATTTATTCAAGCCATGCTTTTAGGAACCTCGTGCAAAGTTAGCATCGGAAACGATATTGCACTCTGAAAGCACTACAATATGACGGTGGCAAGTTTTGTGGGTCAGTTGTAAAATTTATGATAGCAATTGTGCAGATTCTGCACGAGGGGTGCTAGTTGCTTTATTTTGCAAGAATTCAATATCATGGTAACATATCTGAGTAGGTATATATTGCTATCAAAATTAGCAAAATAATATCAAAAGAAATATAAGTGATGTATGCAACTTCAGTGTTACTTACCCTTATTATTATTATTATTATTATTATATTATTATTATTATTATTATTATTATTGTTACATTCCTTCAATTCGACTGGATGGTATTTTATATGTGGGGTTCCGGGTTGCATCCTGCCTCCTTAGGAGTCCATCACTCTTGTTACTATGTGCCGCCATTTCTAGGATCACACTCTTCTGCATGAGTCCTGGAGCTACTTCGGCCTCTAGTTTTCCAGATTACTTTTCAGGGATCTTGGGATCGTAACTAGTGTTCCAATGATTATGGGGAAAATTTCCACTGGCATATCGCATATCCTTCTTATTTCTATTTTCAGATCTTGATACTTATCCATTTTTTCCCTTTTTTGCCCTTTCTTTCTCTTCAACTCTGGTGTCCCATGGTATTGCGACATCAATGAGTGATACTTTTTTTTTTTTTTTCTTCTTGATTTTTGTCAATCAACGTCACGTCTGGTCTATTTGCACGTATCACCATATCTGTTTCTGATACCATGGTCCAAGAGGAACTTGCCTGATTATTATTAATATTTTTTTTTTTCCTCTATCACAGTCCTCCAATTCGACTGGGTGGTATTTATAGTGTGGCCGGGTTGCATCCTGCCTCCTTAGGAGTCCATCGCTTTTCTTACTATATGCGCCGTTTCTAGGATCACACTCTTTTGCGATGAGTCATGGAGCTACTTCAGCCTCTAGTTTTTCTAGATTCCTTTTCAGGGATCTTGGGATCGTGCCTAGTGTTCCTATGATTATGGGTACGATTTCCACTGGCATATCCCATATTCTTCTTATTTCTATTTTCAGATCTTGATACTTATCCATTTTTCCCTCTCTTTCTCTTCAACTCTGGTGTCCCATGGTATTGCGACATCCATGAGTGATACTTTCTTCTTGACTTTGTCAATCAACGTCACGTCTGGTCTATTTGCACGTATCACCCTATCCGTTTCTGATATATATATATATATATATATATATATATATATATATATATTATCTATTTTCAAATACATTTCAAGTAAACAAGTACTTCCCTAGCCACCTTTAACTCTAAATGTACCTAAACGGCAATTCAAGATGCAAACGTACGCACGTGCCTGCGCGCTGGCCTCATTACTAATGGAACTTGGTGAGCAGGAGATTAATCCTATCGTCCCAAAACCTTAGGCAGAAATAGATTACGATTTTTAAAACGAAATTAGCATTTTTGAATCCCTCGGAATTATTTTAATGGCTAGTTGAGAGTTCTTTCCTTGCCAGATAATTTGAAATTGTTGACAATGATGTTAATAATTGCATACAACGATATTCAAGACCTTGTTTCTTGTATAAATTTGTAATAAACTGGAATTTCAAAATCATAAATATAGTTTTATATCTTAACGATATTCATGTCTTATTACTTGTATGAATTTGTAATAAACTGGAATTTCTGAAATATAACAAATATAGTTTTATATTTGGGGATAATGGAATTCTATTTGTAGTGAAATATTTTCTAGAATATACAATTGGTAGTTGACATGTATATTCTATAAACTACGGCAAAATAGAGTATTGTGTGTGCCCCTCCCCCAGCTCTCTCTCTCTCTCTCTCTCTCTCTCTCTCTCTCTCTCTCTCTCCCCGAAAAATCCTAGTTATGTAACACCAGGTTCAAAAGCATTACCTTAACCTCTCTCTCTCTCTCTCTCTCTCTCTCTCTCTCTCTCTCTCTCTCTCTCTCTGATAAGTAGTTATATAACCACGGGTTCAATAGCAGCGCCTTAATCTCTCTCTCTCTCTCTCTCTCTCTCTCTCTCTCTCTCTCTCTCTCTCTCTCTCCAAAACACCTGCTTACGTAACCAAATAAGCCTGGAATTAAAACTACAGGTCCTGATGGTTCCTTTACCTGAAGCATCGGCCTAAAACCTGGAAAATTAAATAGCCAGGCAATAACCAACAGGTCCAGGTCCTTAGCCTCGTAGGAGTAACTCAATAAAAGGGAGAAAATTGGAGGGCCAATATGGCTGCCATGATCACCCACTCCATGTTGTGAGGATTCAGCTCATTTCCCCTCTCACCCCCGCCCCGCAAAAGGTTTATTCGACCTCAAGTTGATAATGTCGAGGCTGGATGGGAGAGACTGGCCTAAGATAGGCCTACTTTGAGAGGGGCCTACTTTGAAATATTCATCACGTGACTTCATTACGTGGCATAAGTTTAATCCCTATGAGATGTGAGACTAGACGTAGGATAGGCCTACGTTCAAGCATTCATCGCGTGACCTGATTGGAATTTGTCCTTGTCATTATGATTTTATTAATAAAAGAATCTAAATTTGCCTTAGGGACGTAAAAATAACAGATATACTACATATAATACATTAATAAACATATGCAATGCTAATTTGATTAAGAAATAGTCTTTTCATGTGCGTATGTTCTTTCTAAGCAAACATTCCCCAATTTAGATGTGAAATTGCTGATTACAGTTAATCTACAGAAGCTAAAAACTATATCAACATACAAAAGCATTTCCACATAGTTCAAGTAAAAGTTTTAGCTACAGTTACTCTACAGAACCTGAAATGTATAGCAACTTACAATATCTTACCAAAGGGACAACCCTAGAGGAACAAAATAAATGAATTAGTGTAATATGCTTCATGTACCTACAATACGTATTTCTACAAAACTACACGAGATTCCATCTGTATACATCTTATCAATAAATGGTCGTAGCATAGATTGTGAACCTACATAATATTTTACTACAAAAGAGAGATTCCATTTCCATACTTTTTTTTAATAAATGGTCGTTGCATAGCTCGTGAACCTAGAGAAAATGATACAAAAACTACACATTTCCAATAAACGTTCGAAGCATGTCGCGTGAACCTACAAAAATCGTGCAAAACTACAGGACATCCCATTTTTCCATTTTTTTTAAAACGGACGAAGATTAATTGGTGTACAACGTCATTGAATCCGCTTTTAACAAGAATTCAGATACAGCGGCAGAAATAAATATTTAAAAAAATGAAACCATTTAAGTCTCCAGGGCAACAGGATTGCTAGCGTATATTGATTATGTGATGGTCTGTGTTAGCCTACCCCCCCTCCTCTCTCTCTCTCTCTCTCTCTCTCTCTCTCTCTCCCCAAAGCTTTATGCAACATTTCCTTAGCCTCTTAAGTGCAAAATATAGCAAAACCTCATTCTTTATGAGATTTAGTAATTCCGGAATCTTGTATGTTGCACATTCCGGGTTTAGGAATTGCTGTCTGTTGTAAGACACTTTGTATTTAATATTTGATAGATTTATATTTAGGAAAGTGGTTGGTGTTGACACTGTATGTTAACATGTTATTATTATTTTTATTGTTATTATTTATTATTATTATTATTATTATTATTATTATTATTATTATTATTATTATTCAGAAGATGAACCCTTATTCATTTGGAACAAGCCTACCACAAG
Organism: Macrobrachium nipponense; assembly: GCF_015104395.2. Classification (NCBI taxonomy): domain Eukaryota; kingdom Metazoa; phylum Arthropoda; class Malacostraca; order Decapoda; family Palaemonidae; genus Macrobrachium; species Macrobrachium nipponense. The sequence goes on along the minus strand of NC_087215.1, from coordinate 4,593,582 downwards.
GGCCACTGACTTGAAATATTATGGTGTCCATCAGAAAGAAGTTAACAGAAGGTAAAGAGAGATACAGAAAGCAGACATATCAGTTATTAGTAAAGACAAAATTAATTGACAAATGAATAAATGGGTAGATAAGAATTTATGTAAATCATTACAAATACAAAGAGAACAATTCTCCTTAAATTACAACGGATTAGAACATAAAAAAATAAAATAAATCTAAAAATAGGTACAAATATAAATCAATTATTCAAATAAAATTCTCCTTAAATAACAAAGAGAATAATCACACCAAAATCTGCAACGGTTTGAAGCCATGATGATGATTCCACAGCAGACGTTTACTTGCAAATATCATCAATATATCAACAGATATTATTATTCCACTGCGGCAAAATACTAAGTATTTATTCAAGCCATGCTTTTAGGAACCTCGTGCAAAGTTAGCATCGGAAACGATATTGCACTCTGAAAGCACTACAATATGACGGTGGCAAGTTTTGTGGGTCAGTTGTAAAATTTATGATAGCAATTGTGCAGATTCTGCACGAGGGGTGCTAGTTGCTTTATTTTGCAAGAATTCAATATCATGGTAACATATCTGAGTAGGTATATATTGCTATCAAAATTAGCAAAATAATATCAAAAGAAATATAAGTGATCTATGCAACTTCAGTGTTACTTACCCTTATTATTATTATTATTATTATTATTGTTATTATTATTATTATTATTATTATTATTATGAGTATTATTATTATTATTATTATTATTATTACATTCCTTCAATTCGACTGGATGGTATTTACAGTGTGGGGTTCCGGGTTGCATCCTGCCTCCTTAGGAGTCCATCACTCTTGTTACTATGTGCGCCGTTTCTAGGATCACACTCTTCAGCATGAGTCCTGGAGCTACTTCGGCCTCTAGTTTTTCCAGATTA
>NC_087215.1:4585145-4587645 GCF_015104395.2 Macrobrachium nipponense | reverse complement strand
AATGGCAGAGTTAAGCGAGCTGATTTTATATAGTTTTTTTTCTATTTTTCTTACAATTCGCTTCTCAGGCTCAGCGATGTTTATGAGTAACTGGCCAATATTCATATTGGGAATTTTCAAAAATTATAAATGCTGAAGGTAATCTTTTATTTTATTAGAACAGGATCTCAGGTTCAGGTGAAGCAGGGGTCGTCGTCAGTGCCGGTATTATTCCGTAAGCGTAGTTGAATTCCAGGCCGGGGTCGTCTTTGGTTTAGAATTGGTGTAGATGCTGGTATAGCTGGTAAACCTGGGATCCTTGTCTAATAAAATAAAAGATTACCTCCAGCATTTATAATTTTTGAAAATTCCCAATATGAATATTGGCCAGTTACTCAGAAACATCGCTGAGCCTGAGAAGCGAATTGTAAGAAAGATAGAAAAAACAATATATAAAATCAGCTCGCTTAATTCTGCCATTCTTTTTAACAGAATAATAATAATAATAATAATATCTCCCCAATATTCCCACGCCCTCACAAATTTCTACAAAACAAACGAAGTTGAAAACAACGGCTAATCCCACCACGAGCACCTAGAATGCCTTGGAAATACCCCCGTAATTATTGGCCCACCTTCAAAGGGCTCCTTACCCCCAAAACCGAAATGTCAATCAAATCCTGCCAGAGGAATCCTGTGCTCCTGACGGGGACGTCCTTTGATGAGAGAAATTTTAATTACTGGCGGGTTGGCTCAGAGCTAGAAGGGTATATAAGAGATTCCCCAGGCAACAGAGATTGCTTTTATGAATTTTATGGACTTACATTTAAATTATTTTTTGATAGTTTCAATAATATTTTTCCGAAATGAAGAAGAGAGGTTATGTCTAAAGGTGTGGAACCACTTTTATTATAGTGTTTACTAAAACTTAAATCATCATTTGGGTGTATAGGCAGAAGATGGTAAAAAGCTTTCTTATTTTAAATTTATGACCATTATTTAGAGGATGATGGTACGAATAAAATAATATAATAGTGTATACCGGTTTTGGGAAAATTCCTTACGCCTCTCTCTCTCTCTCTCTCTCTCTCTACATTCTTAGGTAGTACAACGTTCTAAATATACTGTCTATAGTAAATTTTCTTTGCTCTCTCTCTCTCTCTCTCTCTCTCTCTCTCTCTCTCTCTCTTTCAACTTTTTAACTTTTTTGTATTTATTTTAATTCTCAAGTAAATGTAACAAAAATGTACTTTCATTAGTCTCTCTCTCTCTCTCTCTCTCTCTCTCTCTCTCTCTCTCTCTCTCTCTCTCTCAGATGGAACACATCATCCTTCTCCAGGGTGAAAGGGGCTTATGTGAAAAAAAAACACCTTTCCCAAATAGATTATCATCAACAAATACTTATAACAATAAAAGGTTCACCTGTTGATAAAGATGGGAGCGAAAAGGGCTTAAGAAACTGGCTCAAGAATTAGGACCTATTATTGGGTCTTGCAACGTTTATCGTTACTCTCTTACTATTTTACAGTTTGTGGACGTTTTACTTAGTTTTTAAAAGGTAGGTAGGGCCTATAATTATGTTTCACTTCATTTTAAATTATCTTTGGAAGTGGATTTAGTTTTCAATTGAATGGAGTAAGGCTGTTCGTGAGGGAAAAAAATCTTGTGCACATCCCGAATAAGCTGGAGGTCGGATCACCTCTTTTTTTCTTATACAATTCTATTTTCAACAATACACATCCTCTGTACTAGAGTAAACTTATGCACGAGTTTAAAATCTTGCACACATCCCGAGTGAGCTGGAGGTCGGATAACTTTTTTATTTATCTTTTTTTCCCCGTTATTTAATTTTTTTTTTACAATTCTATTTTCAACAATACACATCCTCTGTAATAGATACTATCAGCTCCCTGCCTTCTATATATATGAAACAATCTATCATCTCTTGCTCAATTTCACCATGAAATACAATTTTTGATAGTTTTTTTTTTTATTTCCAACTACAGATATCATCTAACTTGATATCAACTCCCCTGCCATCTATATAAATAGCAGTCAATTATCTGTCGTTCATTTTTACAGCGGGTGACACTCGGGTGACGAATCTCATTAGAACTGAAGATCATTGTAAATATTAACTATATCAATTGAGGACGTGACGATTACCTCAGGGTACCAATGGCGGAAGAGGGTTATTTTGAAACTGAGGGTGAGGAAGTGTGGAGTGTTGGGGGAGTTTCCCTTTGAACTCCACCACAGGTACAAAGATATTGGAAAAACTCCCTGACCTATATTTTCAAGGGGTTTGGTGAGAGGGTCGTTGAGATATTCATTTAATTAAGTTATATTGTATCTTGTCTGAGAAGAATGCGAAGAATAAAGAGTAACTCGTTGATTATGCTTACAACATGGCAGCATAAAAACAAATACCCACGTACACAAACACACACAAACAAAATGAGGATAAATCTGTATTTGACGCGAAGATATCTGATCACAATGAATTAATAATGACTACTAG
>NC_087215.1:4580939-4584645 GCF_015104395.2 Macrobrachium nipponense | reverse complement strand
TTACATCTAAGTTTTAAATTCAGTCACAAAAGTCGACATTTTCAAGAGAATATTGTAGTTTGCAAGTGAGAGAGAGAGAGAGAGAGAGAGAGAGAGAGAGAGAGAGAGAGAGAGAGAGAGAGAGAGAGAGAGAGAGAGAGAGAGAGAGAGAGAGAGAGGAACTGCAACTAATCAAGAATTCTAACATTTATATTATCAAACAGAATAAAAATTAACAATGCCTGAACACTTTCGTTCCAATTTGTCAAGTAAATCTAAAGGATTAAACACGCTGAACTTATGCTATACTTTGTCACTTGAACTTTAAATATTGATATAAAAAGAAATCTTCGTGATTATTATAGAACCCTGCAACCCTTTCTCCCTACTCAGCCATGCAGGAGAATTTTTAATCCAATTTCCAGGTTATCATTCTATTTCATAATCTCCTCATCTCATTTACATTTTGTTTGAATACACACTCTCTCTCTCCATATGCACTTTTCTTCCAAAATACCAACATCATCATATTTTCCTATTGGAAGACTGTACAGCTCTCTCTCTCTCTCTCTCTCTCTCTCTCTCTCTCTCTCTCTCTCTCTCTCTCTCTCTACAAGCTATTTCACAGCACCTGCCAATAAGGGCCAGTAATGAATCTCATTAGTGCCTGAGCTCATTGTAAACACTGAAGGTTGATAGGTGAGCAAACACACATCAGCATATATAGGTTGTTCGTCACACGACTGGCCTGATCGTTTTCGAAACCTGTCACATGTCTGCTGTTCCTACTCATTTTACTGCAGAGGATATGACATTACGTCGTAACTTGTATATGTTGAATGATCTATTCCTGCCCATTTAAACGACAACGGTTATCAACCTGAGCAAGTAGCAAGACGCTCCATTCTACTGACTGAATCCCTCAAACACACATACACACACACGTACACAAAAGCAAGCATTTTTAAAGCATATTCTAAAACGTATCTGCTTTATTTACGAAAGCTCTTGCGTAACTGATCATCATCATCATCTTGTCTTTCACCGAACGTTACGTGTTCAAGTATTCCTTCCTCCATTCTTGTCCTGAAAGGTCAAATAAACGGACATTCGAAGGTTACCTGGGGATATCTTTCCTTTGACGCTGTGGAAAACAACAACAAACCTGTCTGTCTTTCTGTCTTTCTAAGCGGCTGTTGCCTTCCTTCCTCCTCGACTGAAATCAATGGCTTTTGTTGCTGCTTCCTCATTTAGCTTCGTTTGTGAGGTGGCGTCATTTTCCTTTCGTGGCACTCATGATTACTGAGGCACTTTCATTGCTGTGGGACTTCAACTACTGTGGCACTTTCATTGCTGTGGCACTGATTCTGTGGTACTTTGATGGCTGTGTCACTTTCATTGCTGTGACACTGATTCTGTAGCACTGATTCTGTTGCATTTTCATTGCTATGGCACTCTGATGGCTGTGGCACTCTCATTGCTGTGGGATAATTCTGTGACTCTTTCATTGCTGTGGCACTTTCATTGCTATGTTGATTTTACTATGGCACTGATTCTGTAGGACTTTCATTGGTGTGGCGCTTTCATTGTTGTGGCACTGATTGTGGCACTTTTATTACTAAGGCCCTTTAATTGTTGTGGAACTGATTATATGGCACTTTCATCGCTGTGACACTGACACTGTGGCACTTTCATATATGTGGCACTGATTCTGTGGCACTTTCATTACTGAGGCACTTTCATTGCTGGGGCACTGATTCTGTGGCACTTTCGTTGCTGTGGCACTTTCATTGCAGTGTTACTCTGATAGCTGTGACACTATCACTGTGGCACTGATTCTGTGGCACTTTCATTGCTGTGGAATGATTCTGTGGCACTTTCATTGCTGTGGTACTTGTGTCACTTTCATTGCTGTGGCACTGATTCTGTGGCACTTTCATATCTGGGGTACTTTCATTGCTGTGGCACTTTCATTGCTGTGGCACTGATTCTGTTGCACTACCTTCGATTGCACCTTGATTTCTGTGGTTTCTGCAACCTTGTGGGGGGGGGGGGGGCGGTTGGGATTCAGCACTAAATTTGGGTTTATGTGACGTTGACTTGAGATTTACGTAATAAGGAGAGAGAGAGAGAGAGAGAGAGAGAGAGAGAGAGAGAGAGAGAGAGAGAGAGAGAGAGGAGGTTCATATATAGAATCTAACAAATCCATTGTATAATTGTATAACTCAATCCAAGCAGAGGAGAGAGAGAGAGAGAGAGAGAGAGAGAGACCGTGCCTTACTTACCTTACAGACCTTACAGTTCGTTCGGGTTGCCCCTTCCCCAGGTCCCTCAGTGTGAGGCACCTCTAATGTCTACCAGAGAGTTGCTAGTACTCTTCCGGTATATTTTGCATCTTCCAATCTTAGATGGTCTGAGATGCAGTTTAGATATTTGTCGAGCTTATACTTAAACACATCTACGCTCACTCCTGATATATTCCTCAGATGAGCTGGCAACGCATTGAATAGATGCTGCATTATCGATGCTGGTGCGTAGTGGATTAATGTCCTGTGTGCTTTCCTTATTTTTCCTGGTATAGTTTTGGGCACTATTAATCTACCTCTGCTTGCTCTTTCTGATATTTTTAGCTCATGATGTTTTCGGCTATTCCTTCTATCTGTTCCATGCCTGAATTATCATGTAGCGCTTCTCTTCCTCCTTTCTACACTATATAATTTTAAGGATTGTAGTCTTTCCCAGTAGTTCAAGGTCTTTAACTTCTTCTATTCTAGCTGTAAAGGACCTCTGTACACTCTCTATTTGTGCAATATCCTTTTGATAGTGTGGGTACCATATCATATTGCAATATTGAAGTGGACTACGAACATATGTTTTTATAAAGCATAATCATGTGTTCAGCTTTTCTGTTTTGAAGTACCGTAACAACATTCCCATTTTTGCTTTACATTTTGCCAACAGAATTGCTATTGATCATTGCATAACATGGTTCCTATTCATCAATCACACCAAGGTCTTTAACTGCTTCCTTATTTGTGATTGTCTCATTATTAGGTCCTTATATGCATATAGCTTTCTTTCTCTGTCTCCATAATTTATTGATTCAATTTATCAGAGTTAAATACCATCCTATTTACCTCTGCCCAATCATATACTTTGTTAAGGTCTCTTTGTAGAGCGTTTCCTATCTTCATCACAAGTAATTTCTCTACTTATTCTTGTATCATCAGCGAAACTACTCACTACCGAATCCTTAAACATTGCTGTCTATGTCTTCAATCATAATAACAAACAGTATTGCAGCTAACACCGTACCTTGTGGCACACCGGATATTACCTTGGCTTCATCCGATTTCTCGTCGTTTGCAATAACTATCTGTTTTCTCGTTGTGTAAAAAGTTCTTTTAACACCATCTTCCTACTTTATCCACGATTATGTGTTTTTCTCATTTTCTCGCTTAATATATTATGGTCTACTTTGTCCAAAAGCTTTTGCAAAGTCTAGATAAACCACATCTGTTTCATTTCCGCTTTTCATATTTTGAATATGTTTTCACGGTGGAATAACAGTTGGGTTTGTGTACTTTTTCCGGGTACGAAACCATGTTGTCATTTATTAAACAAATGATTTTTTATTAAATGTTTCATAATATTTTTCTTCATTACCCTTTCATACACTTTCATAATATGTGATGTTAGACTCACAGGCCTATAATTACTTGCCTCT
>NC_087215.1:4568439-4575939 GCF_015104395.2 Macrobrachium nipponense | reverse complement strand
TAATATTATTATTATTATTATTTTTTTTTTTTTTTTTTTGCTTTATCACAGTCCTCCAATTCGAATGGGTGGAATTTATAGTGTGAGGTTTCGGGTTGCATCCTGCCTCCTTAGGAGTCCATCACTCTTCTTTCTATGTGCACCGTTTCTAGGATCACACTCTTCTGCATGATTCCTGGAGCTACTTCAGCCTCTAGTTTTTCCAGATTCTCATTTCCCTTTCGAGTTCCTCTCTTTCTGTTGGGGAGAGCCAGTTCTTTTTCTTTATGTTCCTTACTTTGTCTGCCAACCTCTGCTCTTTTTGAGGGGTGTTATTCCTCTCATTCCAGATGTTGACCAACCTTCTTCTATATCCTCTATCCGTCGGGTTGCTTCTGATGTAGCATTTCCATATTTCCTTATTTTCTTCTCTCGTCCATTTCTTCCTCTGGTTTGCTTCTGTAGCTCCAGACTCTGGTTGTTGGTTACTTATGTTGTGGTGGTCAGTTGCTGGATGACGACCTCCAAGTACCTGACCGTCTTCCCCTTCAATTGGGCTGAATACCTGGCTGCCGGACAGAGCTCCTCTGTTGCCAGAGGTTCCATTTACGTCGTTGTCGTTTTAATTTCTCATTCTTTCCTTTCCATCATTGCTGAGTTTTGCTATTTAACCCATAGCTAGACACTACCCCATCAGGAATAGGTACTCATTCACAGCTGAGTAGTCTGAGGAAATTATGGTAAAGATTCTTTCCCAAGGAATCAGCGCCAAGAAGAGCGGTCACCCATCCAATATTATTATTATTATTATTATATTATTATTATTATTATTATTATTTTATTATTATTATTATATTATTATTATTATTATTATTATTATTATTAATTAAATTAAAAACCTATTATAATTATAATTGTTCATAAAAATAAAATTTGAATAAGTAAATAATTCTTCTTCTTCTTCTTGAATAGGTAAATTACCAATTGAGTATTATGCAAGAATGATAAGCACTTATCAGCTGTATTTCAATTCCTATTATTGTCAATCATTTTAAACAGCTATCTATATAACAACAATAATATATATATACTCCTGAATAAGATTTATTTATTATAGTTTATATTAATATCATTTGTATATTCTATACAGCTGTAATTTATTTTTTATTTTAAGAGGAATGATACCTTTGAACAGAAAGTAAATTCCATTTAACATGCTGGGGTGAAATTTACTTCGCTAATAAATAGCTTATTAGGAATAAAAGTACGAATTATAAGTACGATTTTTTTTCATTATGTTGTAAATTTACAAACGCATGTGTTACTTAGCGAGAATTTATACTCAGCCATCGATTATCCATCTATCACCCCCACCCCCATCCCCACCCCCACCCCCACCCCCAACCCAACCCAACCCACACCCCCCACCAAAAAAATGAATAAATAAAAAAAAAATGTTTCGGAAACGAACCAAGTTCCAGCGACGTAACCTACAAGTCTGCGTTCAGAGATTTTATTTTTTTTTTTCTTCGTAACGCTTTTTTTTTTTATCGCATCGTTACGTCATATCTCTAGGCGCTTTCTTTCTGTACTCGTGAATATCTCACAGAGATCTCCTTTGCTTTCTTTTGAATCTTTTAAGGGTCTAACTCAACTGCAGAGTCGCTACGGCTTTCATTTTTATAATTTGTGAGATAATTATATTCTTTAGATTATGTGTGTGGTTAAGAATATGTACAGATGATATGTACGGATATGTAAGTGTATATATATATGTGTGTATACATGAATGTATATAATGTGTATATACATGAGTATATATATATATATATATATATATATATATATAGATATATATATATATATATATATATATATATATATATATATATATATATAGATATATATATATATATATATATATATATATATATATATATATATGTGTGTGTGTAATATGTATGTATATAAAATATACATTATACATAGTTTGTTTACATTTCACCTTATTTTTTATGTTTTGCGTGTTTTAGTTTTAATTATTTATTTATTTGAATTATTTTTAACGATTTATTTTTGTTATTGTAATTCTGCGATTAATTTTTACTTTGTATCCACCAGTGGTTTTATGTTATGTTTTGTTGAAGATATATACCTATATATATATTATATATATATATATATATATATATATATATATATATATATATATATATATATATATATATATATACTTAATAAAGTATATATATAAAATATATATATACTACTTATTAAATCGGTCTTCTCAAAGTATTCTGGAATTCGTGTGGTAGGAAAAATGTTTAATTTTAAGAGATTGTTCTCCATAATAATTGTGGACTTGAAGACTCATTTTGAAGCTGAAGTCGAAACAGTGATTATGCTGTATATTTCTCTGCTTCAAAATCATTATAAATCTGTTTTCGTCAGTAAAATGTTAAATTTTGGAGGAAAGGCTACAATAAGATATATATACGTGTAAGATTCAAGACTCATTGTGGAGCTGAAACAGTTATCATATTGCAGTTATCATTGGGTTTGAAAACTTACTGTGGATGTGATTCTGAAAACGAGAATTGGTAATGATGCCGTGATTTTGTAACTTTCGAAATTCATTATGAGGGTTAATATATTTATATATATATATATATATATATATATATATATATATATATATATATATATATATATATATATATATATATATATATATATATATTATATATGATATATATATATATATATATATATATATGATATATATATATATAATATATATATATATATATATATATATATATATATACATATAATATATTAACCCTCATAATGAATTTCGAAAGTTACAAAATCACGGCATCATTACCAATTCTCGTTTTCAGAATCACATCCACAGTAAGTTTTCAAACCCAATGATAACTGCAATATGATAACTGTTTCAGCTCCACAATGAGTCTTGAATCTTACGTATCGATAATATCTTATTGTAGCCTTTCCTCCAAAAACTTTAACATTTTTACTGACCGAAAACAGATTTATAATGATTTTGAAGCATAGAAATATACAGCATAATCACTGTTTCGACTTCAGCTTCAAAATGAGTCTTCAAGTCCACAATTATTATGGAGAACAATCTCTTAAAATTAAACATTTTCCTACCACACGAATTCCAGAATACTTTGAGAAGACCGATTTAATAAAGTTTGACCACTGTTACCCCTTTCAGGTCCATAACGAGTTAAGAAGCTTACAAAGACTTGGTATTATAGCACGAACGACTTTGATTCGCACAAACTGAGTAAAAAAAAAGATACCGCGGACAACATCTCCCTAATTCAAATCTTCGTCAAAATCCAGCGAAATCACACGTTTCGCCAAAACTCCTGTAAACGACTCATTCTCAACAAGAATTCTCTCCCACGGCCCCCACCCCTCAAAAACACCAGAGGGAAAATCCTTGGATGCAGCGTTAAGCTCATTATCCTTATAAATGGAAAATTAGAAGAATATTTTTTTTCTAAAAAAAAAAAAATACTTTCACTCTGAGGGAATTAGCATCATTTGTGAGCCGACATCTTGGAAATGCGGGCGAAAGGGAAAAAATACCAGCATTAAATGAGGGTATTAATCTCTCTCTCTCTCTCTCTCTCTCTCTCTCTCTTAGCTGGGTTTTCTTTACCTCCTCCGGTGTCTATTCGTCTTCTAAGAAAGGAGGAGAGAGAGAGAGAGAGAGAGAGAGAGAGAGAGAGATTCTTCTCTCTCTCTCACTCTTTCTCTTATCAGGATTATCTTTACCTCCTCCGGGGTCCATTCGTCGTCTAGGAAAGGAGAGAGAGAGAGAGAGTGTAAGTTGTTTTCGAATGGTAAAATAAAGAGTTATCCGAAGTCCTGGAAATGCCTGGAAGAGATCTGGAACGCCATGAAACACGATGATGTCTAAACGTAGGTTTTGTCCACAATGTCTAAGAAGAGCAAGAAGTGTGATCGAGTTTGACAATGAAATCTTGTCTGACACAAGAAAGACTTTGTAAACAAATAGACATTAAATCTATAGACACTCATGCATGCTAAAATAGAGGCAATACAGAAACTGGTAAAAGGTACGAAAATCATGAGTGTCCTTCCAGGAAGAGTCTGGAATAGGATCCGTTCCAGTAGACATGCCAAGGACACGAGGCATGGAACGTCTCCTTCTTACGAGACAAAGGACTGACGAAGTACAAAGAGGTTCAAGTTCCAGATCACAAAGGAGGTAAGCGTCTTAGGTATCAGAGTATGTGGAGAACTACTGGAAAACCACTGGAAAACCGCTGGAATGTGGGTAAGGATGGCTAACTAGAAGCAGTATTCAGTTCCAGTTCCTGTAAGGCAAGACTATCTGTTGGTATATCAAGACTATATATGTTGGGATATTGATACAGTTTCAAACTGCCATAAGCTTTTAAATATATGAATTCTATCTAGCAATTACGTGTAGGCATGAGCAGAATAAAAGATTTCCTTGCTTTATCTTAAAATATATTGCTTATAAAATCATGAACTCCCACTTCCTTGCTTTATTTCAACCTATTTCTAAGATCATTAACCCCTGCTTGTTTATATTAACCTATTGCTGATAAAATGATTAATGTACTTGTTTTATTTGAACCTGATGTTGATAAAATATTTAACTCATACTTGCTCTATTTTAACATATTGCTGATACGATAACGGACATATTCAGCCATATTCAAAACTGACTTAATACTGTTTATGGAAAATCTCGCACAGTTTGTCATTGTTGATAAATAAATCACAATTGTACTCTTGAAACTTCAAAAACCTTAAGATTTTGTATATTTGTGCCTTTTATTATTATTATTATTATTATTATTATTATTATTATTATTATTATTATTATTATTATTATTATTATTATTATTATTATTATTATTATTAATTATTTAATTAATTAATTAATTAATTAATTAAGCATACTAGAAAATTTGATTGTTAAACAAACCAAAATTTTACTCATTGAATTTCAAAAACTTTAAGATTTTGTTCATAAGTGTCTGGTATTATTATTGTTATTGTTATCGTTATTGTTACTGTTATTGTCATTGTTATTATCATCACTTAAGTATACTAGAAAATTTGATTATTGTTAAGTGAACCAAAATTTTACTCTTTGTATTTTATAAAATGAGATTTTGTATATAGGTGTCTGATATTATTATTATAGTTATTGTTATTGTTATTAATTAAATATACTGGAGAATTTTATTACTGTTAAATAAATTAACCAAAATTTTACTCTTTGAATTTCAAAACCTTAAGATTTGGTATATAGGTGTCTGATATCATTATTATTGATAAACAAGACACTAGAAAAACTTTTTAAATTCAGTAAAAAACGTCCAACAAAATCGTTGGAAACATTTAATCGCTAAGCATACAGTTTCCGTCTGTCCTTCAATTCCCCTTCTGTAAATATTTGGCAAAAAGAAAGAAATCAGCTTTTTAGCTCTCAACCCGATTGCCCAGTTTGAAAAGCATACGAGCAAAAAATCACTTTATTTTTTCATGCTAACGTGAGCATGCCCTCTCTCTCTCTCTCTCTCTCTCTCTCTCTCTCTCTCTCTCTCTCTCTCTCTCTCTCTCGTGTCCAAAGGTTCTGTTTAATACTAGCTTCAAGATTCGAATACTGATAGACAGGAAAAATCCTGAGGCTAACTTGAGCAAGTTCTCTCTCTCTCTCTCTCTCTCTCTCTCTCTCTCTCTCTCTCTCTCTCTCTCTCTCTCTCTCTCGTCAAAGGTACGTTTAATACTAGCTTCAGAGTTCGGACAAAGGTCACAAGAAATCATGCTTTTGGGCTGCTATGAGGATTCTCTCTCTCTCTCTCTCTCTCTCTCTCTCATCTAGAACTAAAGAAAAAAAAAAGGAAATGTTTTGGACAGTTGAATTTCAAATAAATGGTCCCTTTGGTTAGCTTGTTCCATATGAATATGGTTCATGTAAGCAACATTGGGGCTGGTCAGTCGTTGGATGGGTGACCGCTCTCCTCGGCGTTGATTCCTTGGGAAAGGATCTTTACCATAATTTCCTCAGTCTACTCAGCTGTAAATGAGTACCTATCCCTGATGGGGTAGGGTCCAGCTATGGGTTAAATAGCAAAACTCAGCAATGATGGAAAGAAATGAAGGAATAAACGACAACGACGTAAATGGAACCTCTGGCAACAGAGGAGCTTCGTCCGGCAACCAGGTATTCAACCCAATTGAAGGGGAAGACGGTCAGGTACTTGGAGGTCGTCATCCAGCAACTGATCACCACAACGACAGAAATCAACAGCCTGAGATTGGAGCTACAGAGGCAAAAAGGAAGAAATGGACAAGAGAAGAAAATAAGGAAATATGGAGATGCTACATCAAAAGCAACCCGACGGAGCGGAGAGGATATAGAAGAAGATTGGTCAACATCTGGAATGAGAGGAATAACACCCCCAAACAGAGCAGAGGCTGGCAGACCAAGTAAGGAACATAAAGAAAAAGAACTGGCTCTCCCCAACAGAAAGAGAAGAACTGGAAAGGGAAATGTCACACGACAACGAATTACACGAAGACGAACTGAGAGACGCTGCCACAGAAGACGACAGGGAGGATGAGGTATCAAACAACGACACACGAAGAAACACTGACGAAGTAACAGAGAGGACGGAATGGGTAGAAAAGATTAGACAATGGATGGAGCCAGATACAGAGAGAACAAAGATCCCCTCCATGAAAGCCTACAACACCAAGAAATTAAGGGAGAAAACAAGTGAGGTCAATGAAATAATGGGCATAATACACACCACCAGTATCAAAGAAACAAATAACTTGACATATGCAGGAGCAAGATTAGTAGCAGAACTGATGGGGATTGCGAACAACCAACCACCAGCACAACAACCCAACCCAACACAAACCAAAACAGCAACCTCCTTGGAAAAGGCGCCTGGAAAATAAAAGCAAAATCATGGTGATGAAGATCTGACTTGAGTAAACTGAAAGAGATGGCGAAAAAAGGCTAAGAAGCAAGAAAACCAGGGAGGAACTCAACGAGAAATACAAAGTACACAAGAGGGGACTAAACAACACAATAGAAGATGTAAAACAGAGGCTTAAGGCCAAAGCACATAAGATCCAACGGTACACGAACAGGAATATGGGATACCAACAGAACAAACTATTCGGAATCAACCAGAAAAGACTATACAGCCAACTAAGAGGGGAAGACAACCACCCAGAAATTCCTGTAGCCGAACCAAGTAAGAGACTGGGAAAAACATATGGAGCAATCCGGTATCACACAACAAACATGCAACATGGCTCCAGGAAGTCAAGGAGAAGAAACAGGGGGTAATAAAACAAAGATTCACAGGAGATCACGACAGACACAGTCAGACACCAACTAAAAAAAGGAAAATTCCAAACTGGAAAGCCCCAGGTTCCCGATGAGTCCATGGATTACTGGCT
>NC_087215.1:4548439-4553439 GCF_015104395.2 Macrobrachium nipponense | reverse complement strand
ATACCAGCGGGATATTTACCAAAGAGCTGAAGGACGCAGCAGCGGATCTTAAGAAAAATGAGGAGATAACAATACGTCGGGCAGATAAAACGGCCGCCTTTGTACTTATCAAGACTGAGGAATATTTTGAGAAGTTAGACGATATCTTAGCTGATACCTCTAAATTCGAGAGATTGACGAGAAACCCCATCGAAGACATCAAACGGGATGCTAACCGCATCATCACTGCTGTCAACGCCGCAACGAATGCATGCCACCTCCCGCCCATCCAAGGAGATTACAGCTTGGGGTATCTTTACGGAAACGTGAAAACGCACAAGACAGGTAACCCTTACGCCCATCATCAGCCAGACACCTGCACCGACCTACGATTGGCAAAACGCCTGAACAAAATCCTGATGCCGTATAACCCCTCTAAATTTTGCCTTACTTCTTCGACGGAGTTCCTGGAGGAAATCCAGGATTCCCCTGGTGACGGCACGATGGTGTCCCTTGAACGTGGAGTCCCTGTTTAGCAACGTCCCCGTCGATGAAACAATAGGCATCATTTTGGAAAAGGTCTACAGGAACCCTGACAAGCAACCTCCGAACATCCCGGAAGAATCGCTTAAGACACTCCTAGACATCTGTACGAAGAGAGCCCCCTTCACCACCCAACAGAGGACAGATGTTTTCGGCAGAAAGACGGCGTGGCAATGGGGTCCCCCTTGGGCGTCCTCTTTGCCAACTTTTACATGGGTACCGTTGAAGAGCGGGTTTTTTCGCAGCACCGATGTCCCCGGACATATGCCAGATACATCGATGACATATTTGTCCAAGCTGACTCCGAGGAAGAGGTTGAAGCCCTTCGCCAGCAGTTCCTGCGCAACAGCGCCCTTAATTTCACAATTGAATTTAGCACCAAAGATCGGCTCCCCTTCCTCGACGTCCTAATTACGAAGACTACCCCGAAGATGACCACCACCGTCTACATCAAATCTACTAACTTGGACTTTGCTTAAATGGAGAGAGTGAGTGTCCTGCGAGGTTCAAGACCACCACCGTCAGGGCCTACGTGAGGAGGGCCTTAACGCACTGTTCAGCGTGGCAGGACACCCAGGCAGAACTGGATCGAGCTTCACAAATGATGATCAACAACGGTTACTCAACAAGCTGATCAACAGGGAGATCAGAACAGCCTTAAACAAAGGTTACATGGAGGAAGGAGAGAATAGAGAGAATCCCCCCATCCGAGGATATACGTATTTTCTACAAGTCCTTCATGCACCACGGATACAAAGAAGAGGAGAGATCCCTTAGAAGATTGTAGAAAGAGAACGTCACCCCCGTGGAGAAAGGGAAGAGGCTCTCTCTTATAATCTATTATAAGAACGGGACGAACAAGGGACCTGATTATGAGAAATAACCCTTACCCCGCCCGCAGGAGATACCCTGAAGCAGAATAACGTCGTCCACCGGTACACATGCCCTATCCAAGGATGTCCTGGAGTTTATATCGGTAAGACAACGTTACGACTGTCTAAGAGGATCTCCTGTCACGCCCAGAACGGTGCCATAAAAACACCATGCCCTCACCTGCCCACCAAAACTGCACGTCTGGCGTGAGGATATAATTGGAAGAGCCCCCGATCAGCGACGCCTACGCCTCTTGAGGCTTTATTCATCCTTGAACAAAAACCCCTCACTTAATACGACACAGGAACCCTTCCTGCTGCCCACCTGTGTAAGGAAGACCCAGCCCCCCCCTCCAAACGAGAACACCAGTGCCCAGGACGGGACCAATATCGAAGAGGTTGGTAGAAATACCAATACCAGGAGTGACGTCACCACAGGTACCACGCAGCCAATTAAAACCCGGCTCCAGGTGACGCAACACACCTGAGAAGATCAACGCGCCTCGAGAATTTCCGACGCCTGGCCGCCAGCCAATGAAAAGTTGTGCACCCTCCGGGTCCTGCAGGAGCATCCGTGAGCGCCCGCACGACCATGATGTATAGCGAAGGACTCACCACTAAGGACAGTTGCTGCTTGGGCATCCGTTGGTAGCAACATCTCGGCTCACACACTCCTAGACTCCACCCACTTCCAGCTACAGCTCCGCCCAGACTCCTCCCACCGGCAGCCACCGACCAATCAGAAGCCAGCAGGAAAACCTTCAAGCTTCTTTGTAGGATTTCAAGCTTGTGCTTCTCGCCACCAGCCAATCAGCTTGCTGCAGACTTTCCCTGCCATTTTAGCATTGCCGACTTTATAGTTGGCGTGCTTAGCAAGGGAGAATAAGATTTGAGAGAGCTCTCTCACTCTTATAAGCAATTTGAAGACCTAAAATCACTCCTCCTTTTCTCAAAAATAACTTTCTCTTATTAACACCGTCTCTCTTGTGGAACATTTGGTAGCCCTTGAGGTCTAAAAACTCCAACAGAAGCAAGACCAAAGAGACAAATCTTCCTACTGTCGCAATACTATATTGCAAGTAGCACAGGAAACCATAGGCTGGCGCCTTCCATAAGCCAGATTCCAAGATAACTTAAACAAACATCCAAGCCCTTCAGGCGACATAAACACAACCAATCACTTATTCACTCACCCCTCATAATATCACTCCATAGACATGGAACCTTCAACCTCTATCATATCACAAGATCACATCATCCATGACGACTCCTCAGCCCCCCATCACCATCCATGACACCGACTAGAAGACGAAATAGATCAGGTACCAACTCCCCCTCAGACTACATGTGACACAAAGACCACGGATTTCCTCTCCCCCTGATAACTCTCCTGCACACTCAAAAGAACATCCCAACCAACAGCTCCTCTCCCTAGACTGCTCTGACACGGAAGACGACCTTTCACAGGACAATGATGGTCTTTACACTTGTACCAGTAAGAAAACATGAAGAAATCAACACAAAACACGGACACTTTTAACTTGCAATCAGACACCGAATTCCCACGACTGAGATTCAAACCAATACAAAAACCTGGAGAAACAGCTTACACCACAATAAAAGCCATTGAAGACAGACACAAGGACATCGTTTTCCAGGCACGACCAACCCGAACAGGACAATTCATTCTGATACCTAAAGACAAAACATGCCGAAGAAGTACTCAAGAAGGACGGACATTGCAAAGCACTGGACCCAACGACAGAATACAGAAAGGACTCATATGCAGATACCCAGTAAACCTCCCAATCGACCCCATAAAAGACCTCTCCTTTGTGTTAGACGCCACCCGGTGCACAAACAAAGCAGGAGAACCAACAAGAAAGGTTCTTGTAACCTTCCAGGGGGAAAGGCCTGCCGAAGTAAACATACCAAATATGGGGAAAATTCCCACTGAAGAGTTCACCCCTGAACCACTAAGGTGCTTTAGGTGTCAAAGATTTGGACACCACCAACGAGAATGTGGCTACAAAAACACATTTGTGGGATTTGTAGTGGCAAACACCCAACACAAGAGTGCTTAGATCGTTACAAAAGGAAAGAGAGGACGACAGCAAAACTGCCCCGAATTGTAAAGGGCAGCATCAACGCCTGGCATAAAGGCTGTCCGGAAAGACTAAAGAGGATTTGGCGAATGAAAGGCCAGAACCCCCAGACCACCACCAGAACGTTGCAACAGCAACACAAACCTCCCCCACAACACACATCATACCCTCAACACCTACCACAACAAAACCCACCTACACAACAACAACACTCTCAAACAATCACATCCTCAGCGACCAACAGAATACAACCACCTCCACTACAGCAACAACAACCCACAGCAACACAGACACCAAGAACCCAGATATAGGCAGCAGAAACCCCCCACCCACCAATCAAAGACGCAATCACCTACACAAAAACCACAACGACCAACAACGGAACACATACCACAGAGACCCCAGACAGACACAAAAAACCAAGACACAAACAACACACCCACACCTGCCTCAAACCCCATGTCCTTCTACTCCACATCAACTCGGAAAACACCCACTTCTTCCCACCCCACCAATCACATGAACACACCCCCCACCCCCAACTCCACCCGTGACGGTAGTACCAGTGACCGAAAGTCAGCACAACACTGTAGAGCAGACACCAGAGAAACCCACCTACCGCCTCAGTAAAGACGACTTTAGAAGGGAAATAGAGAAAATTGTGAGGGTAATTTTTCAACAATTGTTTCCAAACCTAAACCTAACAGCTGACCTCAGGAAAACGATTGTAGCACTGACCCTTATTAAGATGGAAGGAAACAATCAACACCAAACACGCCCCCAGAACACTGAAGACATTCATCACACCAGTCTAAAAATATTACAATGGAACATAAACAGTGCCAACACAAAATGTGCCATACTACAATCAAGAGTTACTCTCAGAAAGACACGACGTCATCCTGCTGCAGGAAACACTAATTAGGGAAAACAACAACTTCACATTCAAAGGATACACAGTTTATAAAACTCCACATACAGATTCAAATAGAGGGCTGATCACCCTAATAAAAACAACAATTCCCTCGGAAAAAATAAGAAACATAAACTGTGGTGATGGGATTGAGACACTAAGTGTCCTCATAAGACTAGCGAACACGTCACTCACCATACACAATATCTACAAAGGGCATGAAAAAATCTTTGAAGGAGAGAACTCTTCAGTGCAGCCTCCAGAGAAAACACCTTCTTTGCAGGAGACTTCAATGCACACCACCCATGCTTACAGTCGAGACAGCACCAAACAAATGCAACAGGCAGAAACATACACATCCTAATGGAAGAATTTCCGGACGTTGCACTAATAAATGACACAAATGAAGCAACACACCTATGAGGTGGCAGGCTAGACTTAAGCTTCATAACTGGAAACCTGAAAGAAGACTGCACATGGAGAGTGCACCCGACACTAACCAGTGACCATTGTTCAACTGAAACAAAACTAAAGATAATGAAAATTCCCCCACCACCACCCCGCCCCCTCCGGCACGATGGAGACCGG
>NC_087215.1:4544687-4547939 GCF_015104395.2 Macrobrachium nipponense | reverse complement strand
CTAATTATGCCTCAACACAGACGTACTTATGTGAGCATTCATATAACTCTCTCTCTCTCTCTCTCTCTCTCTCTCTCTCTCTCTCTCTCTCTCTCTCTCCTCCTCCTCCTCTTCGATTTCCTTCTCTCTCTCTCTCTCTCTCTCTCTCTCTCCTTCCTCCTTCGATTTCCTTCTCTCTCTCTCCTCTCTCTCATCTCTCTCTCTCTCTCTCTCTATAGGATATTTTACTACCAGTTAACTGATTCTCAGTACACGATCGGAAGTTACATCATCATCTCTCCATAGCAAGACCGGCGAGATTTAACCTTTAAATATCAAATTAAATTATTAATATTAAAATGACCTTTTCAATATACTTAACTGCGAAGTATTACTTTATACCGAGTAAAGGTTTATATACATAATCGTTAACAAAAGATAAAGATCCGATCTTCAAGTAAGGGAAATATTCTCTCTCTCTCTCTCTCTCTCTCTCTCTCTCTCTCTCTCTCTCTCTCTCTCTGTGTTGGGTTTTACTATCTGAGTATAAAGGCACAATGAAATAAACCACTTGGCTTGATGACACGGTCTTCAAATCAAGGAGAGAGAGAGAGAGAGAGAGAGAGAGAGAGAGAGAGAGAGAGAGAGAGAGAGAGAGAGAATTAATGTTCGACGAATTACAGACGACTCTGACGAGAGAGAATGAATTTGTGGACGAACAGCAGACAGTTTTGACAGATGCCAAACGAGAGAGAGAGAGAGAGAGAGAGAGAGAGAGAGAGAGAGAGAGAGAGAGAGAGAGAGAGAGAGAGAGAGAGAGGATAATAAATGGATGAACAGCATTCATTCTTGGCTGAGGTCTTTGTGTTTGTTTTATGGTTGTTTCGTGAAACCTACTTTGTTTTCTCATGTTGTTTAGTCATGTGGACTTGTTGCTTTTCTCATTCATGAATATCATTTTCGATCCTGTAAATCAAGTGTCCACACTTCTCTTGCACATTATTTTTTTTCCAGTGTTATGCCTTACTTAAAATGATAGAAAATTAAATTTATTAAGAAATTAATGTCACTATGAATCGTACGACTGTAAGAATCATATGACTGTAAGAATCGTGCAACTGTAAGAATCATATGACTGTAAGAATCGTGCAACTGTAAGAATCATATACTGGTAGCATCATATGACTGAATTTTGTGACTGGAAGATTATGTGACTGGAAGAATCCTGTGACTGGAAGAATCATGTGACTGGAAGAAGAATCATATGACGAAGAATCATGTGATTGTAAGAATCATGTGACTGGAAGAATGATGTGACTGGAAGATCGTGTAGCTGTAAGAATCATATGACTGGAAGAATCGAGAATTTTAAAAGGAATATTTATTCTATCAAAAAAGTGAAATTTTCCATATTTTTAAACTATTCACATGTTATCTCATAAAGAGCTGACTGGGCAATATATATTAAACTTATGTCACATAGGCAGAAGACAATTGGGTCATAGATCAAAAAACAATATCTCCAGAATAAAAAGATAATAATATTCGTATATATTGGTCTGGATTGCTTTGAAAGATTTCATGCCCACTCTCGTATAGACACTGAAAAATAATTTCCTGAAAGAAGTGTAAAAACAATTGAATTTCTTGGAAAATGTTCGTGAACGCATAGGAGTATTGAATACGTAATTTCCACTCCAAATAAATATGTCTGATTGAATTTATCATAAATGATAAGATATATTGATATTGGGTGATACGGAATAACAGCTATAAGGGAATGAAATAATTGAAAAATAAAATGCCAGTTTTCATACAGGAAATGAACTGCATCAATTGTGCCTCGGTGTCGAACTTATCATTCCTCAGTTCCAGAGTTCATTTATTCCTCACTTCCAGAGTTTATTGATTCCCAGTTCCAGAAGTCCTTTATTCCTCAGTTCCAGAGTTCATTTATTTTTCAGTTCCAGAGGTCATTTATTCCCAGCTCCAGAGGTCCTTCGTTCCTCAGTTCCAGAAGTCCTTTATTCTTCAGTTCCAGTGGTTTTTTATTCCCGGTTCCAGAGGTCCTTTATCCCCAGTTCCAGTTCCAGAAGTCCTTTGTTCCCAGTTACAGAGGTTAATTATTCCCAAATCACATTATTTTTCCATTCGAAAACAGCTCCTCTCTCTCTCTCTCTCTCTCTCTCTCTCTCTCTCTCTCTCTCTCTCTCTCTCTCTCTCTCTCTCTCAATGTACCCCCAACACAAAAATTACACCCACACCACCTCATTCCTCATTCTCCCATTCAGTAACTCGAACGCTGACGAAATGCCTTTAGGGACCAACTTCCACATGACAGTTCCAACAGACACAGACTATAACATAACTACATTGTAAACTCGACAACGAGCACCGTTGAGCTCCATAGCGCAGGTAATCACAGGCTCATAAAAATCAGGTAACATCCACCAGATACCACCAAACTTCGATCATTTAAGACTGGTAATGGTCTTCGTTTATGAGGTGTCTTTATGGGCGTGGAAATCATTTACTGGAATTCTTGGCTAGTCTATTATTATTATTATTATTATTATTATTATTATTATTATTATTATTATTATTATTATTATTATTATTATTATTATTATTATTATTATTATTATTATTATTATTATTATTATTATTATTCAGTAGATGAGCCATATTCATATGGAACAAGCAAACCACAGGGGCCATTTATTTGAAATTCGAGTGTCCAAAACATTTCCCTTTTTTATTTTTAGTTCGAGATGAGAGAGAGAGAGAGAGAGAGAGAGAGAGAGAGAATATTCATAGCAGCCCAAAAGCATGATTTCTTGTTTACCTTTGTCCGAACTCTGAAGCTAGTTTTAACATACCTTTGACGAGACAGAGAGAGAGAGAGAGAGAGAGAGAGAGAGAGAGAGAGAGAGAGAGAGAGGGCATGCTCACGTTAGCATGAAAAAATAGTGATTTTTTGCTCGTATGCTTTTCAAACTGGGCAATCGGGTTGAGAGCTAAAAAGCTGATTTTTTTCTTTTTGCCAAATATTTACAGAAGGGGAATTGAAGGACAGACGGAAACTGTATGCTTAGCGATTAAATGTTTCCAACGTTTTTGTTGGACGTTTTTTACTGAATTTAAAACGTTTTTCTAGTGTCTTGTTTATCAATAATAATAATGTCAGACACCTATATACAAAATCTTAAGGTTTGAAATTCAAAAGAGTAAAATTTGGTTAATTTTTTTTTATTTATCAATAATAAATTCTCC
>NC_087215.1:4537187-4539687 GCF_015104395.2 Macrobrachium nipponense | reverse complement strand
ACAGGAAGAACATCCTTAGCACAAAAAGACAAGAGTAAGGGAAATATAGCCAGTAACTACAGGCCTATCACCTGCTACCAATAATGTGGAAGTTACTAACAGGTATCATCAGTGAAAGGCTATACTACTACTAGAGGAGACAAACACCCATCCCCCACCAACAGAAAGGCTGCAGAGAAGTATGGGGCACACAAAAGACCAGTTCCTGATAGACAAAATGGTAATGAAGAACAATAGGAGAAGGAAACCAACCTAAGCATGGCATGGATAGACTATAAGAAAGCCTTCGACATAATACCACACACATGGCTAATAAATGCCTGAAAATATATGGGGCAGACGAAAAACACCATCAGCTTCCTCAAAAATACAAAGCAGAGATTAATATCAGGAGAGGGATCTTCCAGGGCGACTTACTGTCCCCACTACTCTTCGTAGTAGCCATGATTCCCATGACAAAGTACTACAGAAGATGGATGCCGGGTACCAACTCAAGAAAAGAGGCAACAGAATCAACCATCTGATGTTCATGGCCGACATCAAGCAGTATGTAAAAGCATCAAGGAAATAGATACCCTAATCCAGACTGTAAGGATTGTATCTGGGGACATCAGGATGGAGTTTGGAATAGAAAAATGCGCCTTAGTCAACATACAAAAAGGCAAAGTAACGAGAACTGAAGGATAAAGCTACCAGATGGGAGCAACATCAAACACATAGATGAGACAGGATACAAATACCTGGGAATAATAGAAGAGGGGATATAAAACACCAAGAGATGAAGGACACGATCAGGAAAGAATATATGCAGAGACTCAAGGCGATACTCAAGTCAAAACTCAATGGAGGAAATATGATAAAAGCCATAAACACATGGGCAGTGCCAGTAATCAGATACAGCGCAGGAATAGTGGAATGGACGAGGCAGAACTACCGCAGCATAGATCAGAAAACCAGGAAACATATGACAATACACAAAGCACTACATCCAAGAGCAAATACGGACAGACTATACATACACGAAAGGAAGGAGGGAGAGGACTACTAAGTATAGAGGACTGCGTCAACATTGAGAACAGAGCACTGGGGCAATATCTGAAAACCAGTGAAGACGAGTGGCTAAAGAGTGCATGGGAAGAAGGACTAATAAAAGTAGACGAAGACCCAGAAAATATACAGAGACAGGAAAATGACAGACAGAACAGAGGACTGGCACAACAAACCAATGGCACGGACATACATGAGACAGACTAAAGAACTAGCCAGCGATGACACATGGCCATGGCTACAGAGGGGAGAGCTAAAGAAGGAAACTGAAGGAATGATAACAGCGGCACAAGATCAGGCCCTAAGAACCAGATATGTTCAAAGAACGATAGACGGAAATAACATCTCTCCCATATGTAGGAAGTGCAATACAAAAAATGAAACCATAAACCACATAGCAAGCGAATGCCCGGCACTTGCACAGAACTAGTACAAAAAGAGACATGATTCAGTGGCAAAAGCCCTCCACTGCAGCCTGTGCAAGAAACATCAGCTACCTTGCAATAATAAGTGGTACGAGCACCAACCTGAGAGAGTGATAGAAAACGATCACGCAAAGATCCTCTGGGACTATGGTATCAGAACGGATAGGGTGATACGTGCAAACAGACCAGACGTGACGTTGATTGACAAACTCAAGAAGAAAGTATCACTCATTGATGTCGCAATACCATGGACACAGAGTTGAAGAGAAAGAGAGGGAAAAAATGGATACGTATCAAGATCTGAAAATACAAATAAGAAGGATATGGGATATGCCAGTGGAAATCGTACCCATAATTTTAGGAGCACTAGGCACGATCCCAAGATCCCTGATTAGGAATCTAGAAAAACTAGAGGCTGAAGTAGCTCCAGGACTCATGCAGAAGAGTGTGATCCTAGAACGGCACACATAGTAAGAAAAGTGATGGACTCCTAAGGAGGCAGGATGCAACCCGGAACCCCACACTATAAATACCACCCAGTCGAATTGGAGGACTGTGATAGAGCAAAAAAAAAAAAAAAAAAAAAAAAAAAAATAATAATAATAGTGGTATAAGTAGCAATACCAATATCAAAATGGTGATAAAATAACCCACTACAATAAACTCAAAGGGCTAGGCATGAAAATGAGAAAAAACTCGCTAATCTCAGTAGGAAGTACTTTCATGATTGTCGAATAGAAAAACCTTCCATTTCTTTTTTTTTCTTTTTTATCTTGAGTCAGAAAAAGAAAATTGACTTCATTTGTATCTAGTCGAGTCTCAGTAATTCAGGAGCTCTGAAAAATGGTCCAGAGTAATGACAAAAGAAAAAAAAAAATAGAATTATGGTGAGTTTTTCCATAATGGGATTCTTCTCACTTTTTGAGAGAGAGAGAGAGAGAGAGAGAGTGAGAGAGAGAGAGAGAGAGAGAGAGAGAGAGAATATGATAAATTAATGTCCAGTAGGGATAAAATAACAGTTTAATTAT
>NC_087215.1:4529687-4532187 GCF_015104395.2 Macrobrachium nipponense | reverse complement strand
GAGAGAGGAGAGAAATCCGTAACTTATGGAATTTTTTAATAAAATTCCAAACAAATGCCTTATCACTTTAGCCATTCGTCCAAGGGATTTGAATGACTTCTCATCTCTCTCTGACTCGCGCAATACTTCGTCTCTTGAACTTTCACCTTAATAAAAAGTAAATCCTCATGTTATTAATAGAACCCTTCAGCTCTTTTCCCCTAACGAATAATAAATGGCCAGTTTTATTACCATTTTTCACGTTATTTCCCTTATATGTTTATCCCTGTTCAACAGTCCCTCTTCATATCATAATCTCCTTTAACACCTTTGAACTTTTGTTTTCATGCTCGCTCTTCTCTCTCCTCTCCTCTCCTCGCTCTCTCTCTCTCTCTCTCCTTAATTATACGTATTCTCAATCAACGTCACTAAACAATATTCAGTGGCCATCTTTCCCCCCCCCCCCCCCCCAAAGTTGCAGCTAACACAGAAATCAAGGTGTGATGGAAGAAAGTGCCACGGCAACGAAAGTGCAAAAGATTCAGTGCCACAGCAAAAATGGCACAGCAATGAAAGTGCCACAGAATCATTCCACAGTAATGAGGGGAGCCACAGCTATCAGACTACCACAGCAATGAAAGTGCCACAGCTATCAGAGTACTGCAGCAATGAAAGTCCCACAGAATCAGTGCCTACGCATGAAAGTGTGCCACACTATCAGGAGTACCGCCCCAATGAAGTGCCCAACAGAATAGTGCCTCAGCAATGAAAGTGCCTCAAAAATAACAGTGCCTAAAAAAAAAAAAAAAGGGGGGGGGGGAATTTAGTGCCACAATAATGAAAGTGCCACAGAATCAGTGTCACAGCAATGAAAGTGCCACATAATCAGTGCCACAACAATTACAGAACCGCAGCAATGAAAGTCCCACAGAATCAGTGCCACAGTAAAAGTAACGTAGCAGTGAAAGTGCCACAGCAATGAAAGAGCCACCGAATTATTTCACAGCAATGAGAGTGCCACATCCATCAGAGTGCCATAGCAATGAAAATGCCACAGAATCAGTGATACAGAATCAGTGCCACAACAATGAAAGTGCCATTGTAGTTGAAATCCCACAGCAATGAAAGTGCCCCAGTAAATCATGATTGCGCCATAGGAAAATGACAGCCACCTCACAAACGAAGCTTGAATTGAGGAAGCAGCAACAAACCATTGATTTCAGTCGAGGAAGAATGGAAAGGAAACAACCTTTAGAAAGAAACAGGAGAAAACGGTTTGTTGTTGTTTTCCACAGCGTCAAAGGAAAGATATCCCCAGGTAACCTTCGAATGTCAGCAGGTAGGCAGCCAGCTTCGGTTTCCGTTTATTTGACCTTTCAGGACAAGAGTGGAGAAAGGAATACTTGAACACGTAACGTTCACTGAAAGACAGGATGATGATGATGATGATCAGTTACGCAAGAGCTTTCGTAAATAAAGCAGTTAAAATATCCTTTCAAAATGCTTGCTTTTGTGTGTGTGTGTGTGTGTGTATTATGTATGTGTGTTTTGGAGTGTTTAGTCAATAGAAATGGAGTACTTGCTACTTGCCTCAGGTTGATAGCGTTGCCGTTTATATGGTCAGGTAATATATCACTCAAAATATACCGAGTTACGACGTAATGTCATATCCTCTGCATAAAATGATAGAACAGCAGACATGTTACAGGTTTTGGAAAACGATTATGCCAGTCGTGTGACAACAACCCGATATATTCTGATGTGTGTTTGCTCACCCATCAACTTCAGTGTTTTAACAATGAGGCTCAGGCACTGAATGGAGATTCTCACTGCCCTTATTGGCAGAGCTGTGAAATAGTTTGTAGAGAGAGAGGAGAGAGAGAGAGAGAGAGAGAGAGAGAGTTTCATATATAGAATTTATCAGATCCATTGCCACTATTTGTATAACTCTTTCAAGCACACAGAGACAGACAGACCAGACAGAAGCACAGACAGACAGACAGACAGAGCAGAGAGACGAAGAGCTGTACATTCCTTTCATAGGAAATATGATGATGTTGGTATTTTGGAAGAGAAGTGCATATGGGGAGAGAGAGTGTGTATTCAAACAAAATGTAAAGGAGATGAGAGTTATGAAATAGAAATGATGATAAGGAAATTGGATTAAAATTCGCTTGCATGAGTGAGTAACGGACGAAGGTTTGACGGGTTTCATAATAACGCCAGGGCTTTCTTTTTTATATCAATTATTTAAAAGTTCAGTGACAAGTATAGCATAAGTTCAGCGTGTTTAATCATTAGAATTACTGACAAATTGGAATGAAAAGTGTTTCAGGGCATTGTTTAATTTCATTCTGTTTCGATAAGATGAATGTAGAATTCTTGATTAATCTTGCCGGTCCTCTCTCCTCTCTTCTCTCTCTCTCCTCCTCTCTCTCACTTGCAAAAACTACAATATTCTCTTGAAAATTCGACTTTTTGTGACTGAATTTGAACTTAGTTTAATATATTACTTTGTTTC
>NC_087215.1:4519687-4524687 GCF_015104395.2 Macrobrachium nipponense | reverse complement strand
ACTATTCTCCATGTTTATCACATAAAGACTGACTGGGCTATATATATTAAACTTATGTCACATAGGCAGAAGCAATGGGTCATAGATAAAAAACAATATATCCAGAATAAACAATATACTATTTCGTATATAGGTTCTGAAAGATTTCATGCCCACTCTTGTATAACACTGAAAATAATTTTCCTGAAAAGAAAGTGTAAAAAATAATTGCATTTTCTAGGAAAATGTTCGTGAATGCATAGGAGTATTGAATACGTAATTTCTCCTCCAAATAAATATGTCTGATTTAATTTATCATAAATGATAAGATATATTGATATTGGGTGATACGGAATAACAGCTATAAGGGAATTAAATAATTGAAAAATAAAGGCCGTTTTCATACCGGAAAATGAACTGCATCATTGTGCTCGGTTGTCAAACTTATCATTCCTCAGTTCCAGAGTTCTTTATTTTTCAGTTCCAGAGTTCATTTATTCCTCACTTTCCAGAGTTTTATTGATTCCAGTTTCCAGAAGTCCTTTATTCCTCCTCGGTTCCAGAGTTCATTATTCTTCAGTTCCCGAGGTTATATATTCCCAGCTCCGAAGGGTCCTTCGTTCCTCAGTTCCAGAAGTCCTTCATTCTCATTTCCCGTGTTTTTTTTTTTTTTATTCCCGTTCAGAGGCCCCCCCCCTTTTTTTTTTAATTTTCCCCAGTTTCCAATTCCGAATCCTTTGTTCCCAGTTCAGAGGTAATTATTGTCCCCAATCAAATTATTTTTTCCATTCGAAAACAGCTCCTCTCTCTCTCTGCTCTCTCTCTCTCATGTACCCCCAACACAAAATTACACCCAAAACCACCTCATTCTCCCATTCAGAAACTCGACGCATGACGAAATTCTTATGCCCCAAACTTCCACATAACAGTTCCAACAGACACAAACTATAACATAACTACTTGTAAACTCGCACGTTCACCGTTGAGCTCCCGTAGCGCGGTAATCACGGCTCCGAAAAATCAGGTAAACATCCACGATACCACCAAAACTTCGATCATTTAAGACTGGTAATGGTCCTTCGTTTATGAGGTGTCCTTTATGAGCTGGAAATCATTTTACTGGAATTCTTTGGCCTAGTCTATTATTATTAAATTATTATTATTATTATTATTATTATTATTATTATTTAGTATTTATTATTATATTATTATTCAGTAGATGAGCCTATATTCATATGGAACAAGCAAGACCAACAGGGGCCATTTATTTTGAAATTTCGAGTGGCCAAAACATTTTCACCTTTTCATCTTAGTTCGAGATGAAGAAGAGAGAGAGAGAGAGAGAGAGAGAAGAGATGAGAGGAGAGAGAGAGAGAGAGAGAGAGAGAGAATCCTCATGGCAGCCCATAAGCATGATTTTTTATTGCCTTTGTCCGAATTCTGAAGCTAGTATTAAACGTACCTTTGGCGAGAGAGAGAGAGAGAGAGAGAGAGAGAGAGAGAGAGAGAGAGAGAGAGAGAGAGAGATAGAGGGCAATGCTCCACGGTTACCATTAAAAATAAAGTGATTTTTTTGCTCGTATGGCCTTTTTCAAACTGGCAATCGTGTTGAGAGCTTAAAAGCTGATTTTTTTTCTTTTGCCATTTTACAGAGGGGGAATTGAAGGACAGACGGAACCTGTATGCTTAGCGATCAATGTTTCCAACGATTTTGTTGGACGTTTTTAATGAATTAAGTTTTTCTAGTTGTCTGTTTATCATAATAAGAATATCAGACCTTATATACAAAATCTTAAGGTTTTTTGATATTAAAAAGAGTAAAATTTTGGTTCATTTATTTAACAGTAATAGCACGTATTCCAGTCATAATTTAATTAATAACCAACAATAATATTAGACACCTAATACAAATCTTAGTTTATGAAATACAAGGAGTAAAATTTTGCTTTAGTTAACAATAATCAAATTTTCTAGTATATTTAAGTAATGATACTAACAATAACAATAACAATAACAATAATAATATCAGATACTTATGAACAAAATCTTAGTTTTTGAAATTCAAAGAGTAAAATTTTGGTTCATTTAACAATAATAAAATTTTCTTAGCATACTTAGCCTTAATATTAAGTATAATAATAATAATAATAATATAAAATAATAATATATATAATAATATAATAATAATCATAATAGTAATAATAATAATATTAGATATAATAAATTGATTATAAATAAGAATAGTATAAAGTAATAATAATAGATAATTAATAATAATAATAATAATAATAATAATAATTCATAATAATAATAATAATAATAATATAAGAATCAAGATACAAAATTTAAAGTTGTGTTTGAATTGTTCAAGAAAGAGTACAATTGTGTTTATTAATCAACACAATGACAAACTGTAGGGCGAGATTTCCATTAACAGTATTTATGTCAGATTTGAATATGGCTGAAATATGTCCGTTTATCCTAAGCAACAATATGTACAATTGAGTAAGTATGAGTTAACTTATTTTTCAACATCAGGCTCACATAAACCAATCATTATCATTTTTATCAGCAATAGTTAATATACAACAAGCAGGGGTTTAAGATCTAGAAATAGGTTAAAATAAAGCAGGAAGTTTGAGTTAAATTATTTTATTAGCACATATTTTAAATCAAGCATTAGGGAATCGTTTTATTCTGCTCATGCATCACGTAATTTTCTAGAAGAATTCATATATTATAACAGCTTATGTGGCTTGAACTGTATTAATACCTCCTACATATGATGATTCCAGAATAAAATATGGATGTTAGTCCCATATATATAAAAGACTAAAATTAAAGTGGTCAACCAGATTGCTTGCAGGAACGTGATGAACCCAGAGACGCTAAGATGACGTATGAACCATAAAGTATGTAGGCTAAGTTGACATGCCGTCACCTGTAGTCATTCATTGTTTTTTATAAACTTTAGTCCAGTCTTCCTGCTTGAGCACAAACTCTGTGACTATAGGTCAAGCGCCTACGTTTATCTGTAGTGGTGTCTCATTTATGATTGTATGTTCGATATGTAACCTATGTCACTGTTGTAATGTTCATATGTTCGAGCTACTGTCTGTTCCTTTATGCTGTAACCGGATGGTGTAAGCAGAATAGAGTTGGCTATCGTCATTAGAAGACCTGTATCCCTCTTTCCTAAGCTTTAATCATGTGAGGAATAGAATTAGCCATCATCATTGGAGGAGCGATCAAGCCTATCGTCTTAGAACATTGTACATCATACCTGATCTTCACATGTAAATTCAGAGACTATAAGTATTTTTGTACTTCGTGGTTTCTACTAGAACCTCACCTCCTAACCGAATCATCATGAGTTTCACATCGTCGTCAATAACCAAAGAAGATAATACCAACTTCTTAAAGTGATCTACAAAATAAGGAAAAGCACACAGGACATTAATCCCTACGCACCACGTCGGATAATGCAGCATCTGATTCATGCCGTTGCCAGTTCATCGAGAATATATCAGGAGTGGAGCGTAGATGTGTTTAAGTATAAGCTCGACAAATATCTAAACTGCATCCCAGACCATCTAAAGATTGGAAGATGCAAATATACCGGAAGATGTACTAGCAACTACTCTTGGTAGAACATTATAGGTGCCTCACACGGAGGGACCTGGGGCAACCCGAACGAACTGTAAGGTCTGGTAAGTAAGTAAGGCACGGTCCTCTCTCTCTCTCTCTCATCTCTCTCTCTCTCTGCTTGGATTGAGTTATACAATTTTCATGGCTTTGGTTAGATTCTATTATGAACCTCCTCTCTCTCGGTCTCTCTATCTCCTCCACTTCGTCCTCACCCTCTGACTCTCTCATCTCTCTCCTCTCTCTCTTTTTTCTCCCCCTCTCTCTCTCCTCTCCTCTCTCCTCCTTATTCGTAAATCTCACAGTACGTCACATAAACCCAAATTTAGTGCTAAATCCAACACCAACGGCCCCCCCCCCCCACAAGTTGCAGAAACCACAGAAATCAAGGTGCAATCGAAGTAGTGCCACAAAGCGTGCCACAGCAATAAAGTGCAAACAGATTCAGTGCCATAAGCAATGAACGTGCCACAGCAATGAAAGTACCCCCCAGATATGAAAGTGCCACAGAATCAAGTGCCCACAATGAAAGTGCACAAGTACCACAGCATGAATGCCAGCAGAAATCATTTCCACAGCAATGACAAAGTGCACAGATCAGTGCCACAGTGATAGTGTCCCACAGCTACAGATTAAAACACTGCAATGAAGTTGCCACACCAGGCAACGAAAGTGCCACAGAATCAGTGCCCCCAGCAATGAAAGTGCCTCAGTAATGAAAGTGCCCACAGAATCATGCCACATATATGAAAGTATCCACAGTGTCAGTGTCACAGCGATGAAAGTGCCATATACTCAGCTCCACAACAATTAAAGGGCCTTAGTAATAAAATTGCCACAGACAGTGAAAGTGCCACACATCAGTGCCGCCACAACAATGAAAGCGCCACAGACCAATAAAGTCCTACAGAATCAGTGCCATAGTAAAAATCACATAGCAATAAGTGCCACAGCATGAAAGAGTTCCCCACAGAATTATCCACAGCATGAGCGGGCCACAGCCATCAGAGTGGCCATAGCACATGAAAATGCACAGAATCATGCTACAGAATCATGTCACAGCAATGAAAGACACAGGCCCACCATCAAGTACCACAGAATTAGTGCCACGCAATGAAAGTGCCACAGTAGTTGAAGTCCCAGAGGGCAATGAAAGTGCTGCGTCGTATTCTTGAGTGCCACGAAAGGAACATGACGCCACCTCACAAACGAAAGCTAAATGAGGAAGCAGCAACAAAGCCATTGATTCAGTCGAGAGGAAGGAAGGAAACAGCCCTTAGAAAGACAGAAAGGACAGCAGGTTTGTTGTTGTTTTCCGACGCCGTCAAAGGAAAGATATCCCCAGGTAACCTTTCGAATTCGACAGGTAGTCAGCC
>NC_087215.1:4503707-4511207 GCF_015104395.2 Macrobrachium nipponense | reverse complement strand
TCCGAGCAATATTAAATTACACGATATGACGCACAACGAGCACCTTCCACTTTATCCGTTATCAAATTACACTCTGTGAATTTCCTGTTGAATTTCTTATTCATAAGTAAATACTTTTATCAGTACAGTTACACTGGGTACGTGAGTGATTAATGTTTAATATTTATGGCTTACTGAATGTTGAATTTATATATCATGTAAATATGATTCTCATAAAGTATATTGTTTACAAATCGCGTGCCATTTCAGGGGTAATACTGGTTGATTGAGATTTCAATTAATTCTTCATATAAATATAAATATTGTTTGCATAGGATATATTGTTTAAAAATTGAGTGCAAATTCTAGGTTAATACTTGTTATTGAGTGTCAAATTCATGGTTTATGTAAATATTATTTGCATAAAAGATATTGTTTAAAAATTATACCAACTCAGGTGAAATAATTGTTGATTACCCGGTGTTAAATTCAGGTTTTGTAAAAATATTCTCATAAAGCATATTGTTTATAAATTGCGTGCCATTTCACGGGTAATACAGGTTAACTGAGATTTCAATTCATTCTTTATATAAATATTGTTTACATTAAATATGCTGTTTTAAGAATTTACTGCCAATTCATGGGTAATATTTGTTGATGACTGAATGGTAAATTCATGCTTCGTAAATATATTTTGCATAAAATATGTAGTTTATATATTCAGTGACGATTCAAATTATCAGGAAATTAGGGAAATTAAAGAATTAGTAGATACATAAAAATATAAAAAGTATAAAAATATTAGAAGGAGAATACTGTTAAGGTATGTTGATTGAGCGTTGAATTCATGCTTAATATAAATATTGTTTATATTAAATACATTGCTTAAAGAAGTTACTGCAATTCATGGGTAATATTTATTGATGACTGAATGGTAAATTCATGCTTCGTAAATATAATTTTCATAAAATATGTTTATATATTCAGTGACGATTCAATTTATCAGGAGATGAGATAAATTAAATAATTAGTAAGTAGATAGATAAAAAAATATAGAATTATTAAAGTTATGCGAATTCTTTTAGGGTACATGAACATCTCGGTAGTCAGGAGTAGGAATCGTATACCCATACCTTCGAGACCATTTTTAGTTTCTCTCAGCCAATTAAATGGAAATATTCTCTCCTCATTTTTTCTCTCAATTGAGAGGAGGCGGGGGAGGAGAAGAGGAGGAAGTTGAAGTCCCTCATTCCGATTCGTCTCAGGTGATCGTAGCGTTGTAGAGAAGTTATTTTTTATTCCACGAAGTTGGAATTGCCAGGGACTTATATGGACAAGGGAATCACAACTTCTCGACAGAGGAAGTACGACGCTGGATCCTTGCATACTAATGTTTAGTAAGTGGAGTTCTCGTAGGGCTATGTATGTATGTAAGTATGTATATTTTTTTTTCTTCTCATTTCGTATTGCATTACTGAGCACTTTCATGTGAAAATTTAAGGTCGTTGATATATATATGAATGTACACACACACACACACACACACACACACACACACACACATATATAGATATATATATATATAAAAATAAGAAAAATATATATATATATATATATATATATATATATATATAAGATATATATATATACATTTATATATAGATATATATATATATATATATATATATATATATATATATATATATATATATATATACATTTATATATATATATATATATATATATATATATATATATATATATATATATATATATATATATATATATATATATATATATATATATATATATATATAATATATATATATAATATATATATATATATATATATATATATATTATACATATATAATACGAAATATATTTTACTGGATGAGTCCATAAACTATTCACATCATTTTAATAATTTTCGAATCATATATACAGAAATAAACCTTAACATTCAAATTTATCTGTGCCAGTCAAAATATATTTAACCTTTTCAGAACATACACATTGAACAGAGCAGCAATTTTTTTTATTATCATATATGCAGAAATGAGATTAGGCATTCTTTATTATCTACGACATTCACACAATTATTAACCATTTCAAAACAACACATAGAACAGTAGAGCCAAGTGCTTTGTAATCCACAAAAAAGGGAAAGTACAGAATGAGAGTTTTATGTAAGTAATTTTGGTGAAATTGAACATTTCTCCGTGACAAACTACTTCACAGTGACCTCATCAAACCACCAGGATGACCCAGTGAAACAATTACATAACAGCTGGGTAGAAACCATTTCTGCCCCTCTGGGAATAAATGCCCCTATTTTTTCCCAGAGATAAAACTGTTTTGAGATATATTTCCCACGATGATATACCTTCTATGTGTATATTGTGATTCTGCCCTCTTTTGGCATAATTATTTAATATATCAAGAATTTGCAGTTTTAGTTATAATGTTACATATGATGAATAATTTTAAGATGAACGATTACATGACAGCTGGGCAGACACCATTTCTGCCCCTCTGGGAATAAATGCCCCTATTTTTTCCCAGGGATAAATCTTTTTGAGATATATTTCCCACGATGATCAACCTTCTATGTATATGTTTAGATTCTGCCCTTGGGTGGCATAATAATTTAATATATCAAGAATTCGTTACATACGATGAATAATTTTGAGATGAGCCCTTAGGCAGCCGTTTAATGAAAAAGTTAATCATTCCTGTATATGGTGACGGTTGCTGCTGCTTATAAGTTAATTACATTTGTCAGAATGTAATTAGAATTGAGGTAAATCCATTTAAGAAAATTATTCTGATATTGGAATGAGAAGGCGTAGGCAGTTTAGGGTTACAGGTAGAATTCATGTGTCTAGACAGGTTAAAGATGCCATAGTAAATTAATTGAAATATTACCTGACAATTGTTTATATATATATATATATATATATATATATATATATATATATATATATATATATATATATATATATATATATATATATATATATTATATATATATATATATATATATATATATATATATATATAGATAACTGGGGGGATTCTCCCCCATCATTCATAAGGTAAGCGTGACACGAAACGGAAGGCAACCACACACAACATTACACACACAGCCTCTCTCTCTCTCTCTCTCTCTCGGCAATCCCCTCTCTCTCTCTCTCTCTCTCTCTCTCTCCTCCAAGGAATCTCTCTCTCTCTCTCCACCTCTTTCTCTCCATTCTAACAGGTAATGAAAATGAGAGAGTTGCGTCATAACATTAACGTTTTATTAACAAGAATAAATAAATCAACCAATGACGTAATCCAGTCTTACAGACTAACTCAAAAACAGTACAATGTCTAGTCACCAAAAAAGAAGTCTACACCCCTCTGGGAATTCTTTGTCCCCTCCGCATTCCGATCCGTCTGTTTCAAAGATACAGAACACATCCCGTAAGTACACACAAGTTTAAAGACAAAGTCAATAAAATGGAACATCTTACAAGATATCAAACAAGCCATCCCTTTGGCTAAAGCACTTCAACACTTACCCAGACAACCGGACACTAAACACTATTAATAAAAAACTCCCGGCGAATGCCACGGCATCTTGCCTGTGACTTGAAGCCCTCTATCAAAATCCCTCCCATAGGCTTGGGTATGAACCTATTAAAGGGAAGAGGCACACACGCACATACGAACACACAGTTCGCTAGCGCCTCACGGTTCTAGCTGCATCCAGTTTCACAAAGGCACTTTGAGAAGAGTTCATAAACTGTCGTACATTGACTTGTCGAACTAAGCATTTTTATCTCACGCCATCCCTAGAAACTCAGTGATCAGCTACTCTCGGGTCGTCACCTCTACACTGTTCTCCCACTTCCATAGGTCACATTGGACACATGGACAATATATTATTAAAACAAAAATTCTGGCCTTACAGATAGCTCGGCCACCTATATGCTAGCCCCCGCCTAGCAAAATTGCTTATAACACAAAACACTGGCCGGCTTAAAACAAAATATAAGTAAAACTGCACGTCTCTGGCATTATAAAATAAAGTCTTATCACGCTTTATCTCCCAATAACACAAGACGCATTTTCTCTCATATTTTCTGCATTAGGATTCTTGAATATCCCTCTTCGCTTGTCTGCAAGCAGCTGCACAGACAGTAGACTGTAGCTAACTGTAGGAAGACGGAATGCCTCCCTCATCATAGAAGACTTCTCACGGCTTCTGTAGATCCCCAAAAGACACGCTGTAGAATTCTCTCGCGATCACCATCATGGGAATACTTGTAATCACCCTGGACAACATGGCAGCAACCTCTCTTCACGGCTGGTGGACGTCTTGCTGGAGTCGGGGAACGACTTTTGGTGTTAGTATGTCAGTCAAGTCATTGGTCAATCCAAGAAAATTAACCCAGACATACTACTTCTATCTAACAATGATCTCAAAAGGTCAGAAATACTAACTGAACGTCTCCCAATTAACTCCCTTAATATGACTACAAAATCATAAGTCATTATCGCAACTCTCTAAGAAAAAAAAAAAAAAAAAAACATCAAGTTCTCCAACTCAATTCTCAAAACTCACACATCAGCACACACACAACTCAGAAATCACAGCAACTCCACGGAATTCTGCACTCACATTTCAAACTCGAATGTGCTCACAAGAAAAAAAAGAAAAATCGTAATAAGCCCAAGAAAAAAAAAAAAAGTATCTCGTAACATACCCAGACCCAAAAAATGTTCTCTCAAACTCTGATATTTAAACAACCCACAAAATCAGTAAAAATCTCCAACTTTTAACAGCAAAAACCCCTTTACTGCTCGATAATTAATTACAATGAGACTTAATGTCAAACTCCCTTTACTTAAGTAACAACCCTCGAAAAATTACATCTCCCGGTAAAATCAAATCTCCCGTCCAAAAAAGAAATGTTACTTAAGCTCAATCCCCAAATTATATCTCTCATGGAAAAGGAAGAAAAAAAAAAAAAAAAAGGATAATCACAAGAAGATTTCCCCAATCACAAAATACATAATACATGTATAATATGCATAACTCCCCGCGTTTTCCCCAAGAAATGGCTCCATGTAAAGCCACTGGATTTGCCAGAAGCAAACTCTCACCCATGCGCTTTTCGTGAAATGCTATTGTCAACATTTCCAGATATTGCAAAAATTCTGATCTATCACCATCAGAGGAAAAGAAACAGCACACGGCTCATCACATCGCCTGTCAGCAGAAAAATCGCCTGCGGACGTATGCTCTAACAGTAGCATAAAAATTGTCTAGTCAGACACATAAGTTTGGAAACTCATGATTCTCTAGAAAAAAAGGTCTAACTGACACATTTCACAGAATTAACTCCAGGATATGACTAACGTGTTCAAAAATTTGTCTCGAAGACTTATTCTCTCAACATGACTTTACCCCAAATTATATTTCTCCAAAAATAATACACTTGTGAACATAAAAAATGCACACATCTCCAAATGACTCGTAATGCAGTAATGCCATTCGCCTCTAAATAGACACGAAACCAAAGAAGAGAACCTCAGAAATCTCCTCTTGTCTCGAAAAAAAACTCCCATAATCACAAAAAAAAAAGGTCACCCGCCAAAGATTAATTCCAACTCCATTATGAGACACCATATTAATAATAACACCACTCCGGTAATAAAAATATTTCCTCCATTTGGTTAAAAACCAACCCCCTTATATTATTCTCTCTTATTTCTCTAATAGCCACATGTCAATAAAAAAAACACCACTCCAAGAATAGAGAATAATCACCTCTATTTCGGCAAATACAAAATATTTACATCTATTTCCCCAATAACTCCATGTGGAATAAAACAAGGCTCCAAAAATGTATTGCCAAAAAATGTGCTCTCAAGGCAACTAACTCACTCACTCACAAATATTGCCCCATAAACTCCAAAAAAATGTGTCTCCATTTGCAACAAAGATGGCTGCAAAATAATTGAACTAAACATAGCTCTCATCACATTATTGGCAAATATCAACAATGGCCAAAAAATATATCTCCCATATATTATATCTCAAATCATAACTCCAAAATAATATATACCTCCAATTATCTCTCCAAAATAATATATCTCAATTATAACTCCAATTATAACTCCAATTCTCCAGAGAATAACTCAATGTTATAGTCAAAAACTATAAAAACTCTCTCCATTTAGCATAACTGCTAAAAAAAAGGGCAAAACTCGGCAAATAAAACTGTCTAGAAAATTCTAGAAAAAATCACTAATGTGCCACAACTCATTATAACAGAACTCCAAAATCACAGTGTCTAAGCATAGACTTCTCCATATGGTACTACGACATAAGTCATTAGAAAACTTAACCAAGTTTCCTCTCTCTCACAAAGTTGTCACAAATACAACAAGGGTATTGTGCAAGAAAACTCACAATTCCTGGAACACAAATATCCAGAGAAGAAATGTAGTGCCATTACGTATGCATTCAAAACATGCAAAAATTCTCCCATATATTTCTCTATAGCATCAAATAGCTAAAACACGAACACGTTCCCGAACAATGACTCTAAGTCATGAACTGAGACAATATTCACACTAACTGGAGAGAAAAAATAAACTCAAATTCACCCATGGTAAAAAAAAAAAACTTGTGTCAGCTATGGCTAACTTCCAAAAAATGAGAAAAGAAAAATCAACGGCACTGTTAACTATCTCCCATAACTCACCAGATGTCAAGCAATTATCTGCTGAACTCATAAAAAAAAGATGAAAAAAAAAAAATAATGTGTTGTTAGTTCCTCCAAATTCAAAAAAGATTTCACCTCCCTTGATAGCATTAAAACACCCACGTATTAGTATAAAAAAAAAATCAGTATCAGAAATATCATTATCACAAAATCACCAAAAAATTGCTATCATCAAAAATCATCATTATCAGTACAAAAAATATCACCAATGTAATGCTTGTCCATTCTCCGAAAATTCAGCAAAAAAATTTAGCAAAAAGTTCAGCAAGATTCACACAATTCACCAAGATTCAGCCAGATTCATCAAGATCAGCAAACTCATCCCGTGAATCACTGAAATATTCTCCAAAGATACAAAAACTCAACAATTAATTAACACAAGACTTCTCTCATTAATTCATTGTAATAATTCTCCTTGAATAATTATCTGTAATAATTATCAACTAATCTCCCACGAAATATCTCAAAACTCTCTCGTAAAACAATTCTCCTGTAATGATAATTATACTTAAGCAAACCCTCCCGTGACACATCTCAAGTATAATGATTATCAATAATAATAATAATAATAATAATAACTCTTCATAGCAATAATTCTCTTGCAAAAATCTCAAGTAAGGGTGAAATTCAAATAGCATACAACAGTATTGCTGAATCCTATGACATACAATCTCCAGCATACACCATGACATAACACCATTGCCACAACAACAGATACAACACCAATCATCGACATTTC
>NC_087215.1:4491207-4496207 GCF_015104395.2 Macrobrachium nipponense | reverse complement strand
TACTATATATATATATATATATATATATATATATATATATATATATATATATATATATATATATATATATTTATATATATATATATATATATATATATATATATATATATATATATATATATATATATATATATGGTATATATATATATATATATATGTATATATATATATATATATATATATATATATATATATATATATATATATATATATATATATATATATATATATATATATATATATATATATATATATATATATATATATATATATATAATATATATATATAATGTATATATATATATATATATATATATATATATATATTATATATATATATATGTATATATATATGTATATATATATATATATATATATATATATATATATATATATATATATATATATATATATATATATGTATAATATTGTATTATATATGTATATGTATATACATGCATATGACGCTAAGAATAAAAAATCTTCTTAGCGCAAAACAACACCTTATCAAAAACCTAATTTCGACCCCACCCCCCCGAACCTCCTACCTACCCCCGCCCTCCGCACTATTTTTACCTCATGATACGAGTCGCTCTGAAAGGAACTCTCTCCGGGTGAAATGGTATAATATTCTCACCAATTGTGTACCCAGAGTGTTTACCTGTGAATTGAATGTTAGCTGTGAGAGAGTAGCTAGTTTTATGATTGCCCGAATTTTGCTTTCTATGTCAACATCTTTCCTAATAGAGAGAAGACAGAAATTTGATCACAGTTTTTGGCTTTTTCGGGGAACTTTCTTTTACCTGTAAAAATGCTGTTTGTTTTGTTTTTGAATTCATTTATAGATTTTACTATCAATTCGCTGTTATATGCTTTGGAGTGATGTGAAATAAAGGGCATTGATTATATATATATATATATATATATATATATATATATATATATATATATATATATATATTATATATATATATATATATATATATTTTTGGGCTTGTGCCTTGTATGATAAGGCGCCTATGAGGTAATGTTAGACTTGCGATAATCTTACAAGCTAAGTCGGTTGGTATTGCACTTCCATCTTTCAATGGAGTGTCTTGGGTTTTCGGTATTATCTTCTTGTTTATGACGACGATGTGTTAAACTCATGATGATTCGGTGAGGAGGTTCTTGTAGAAAAAACACGAAGTATAAAAATATATATATTCTTCTTAGTTTACATGGTGAAGATCAGGTATGATATACAAGTTCTAATAACGATAGCTTGATCGCTAAATTCTATTCTCTCTACATGATAAAGCTTAGGTAAAGAGATAACAGGTCTTCTAATGACGATAGCTAACTCTATTCTGCCCGTCTACCATCTCTGTTACAAGTTATGAAGGAAGCAGATAGTAGTTCGAACATATGAACATACATTCAAATGAGACACGCTACAGATCACGTAGGCCGTTTGAATTATAGGTCGCAGTAGTTGTCTCCAAGCAGGGAGCTTGGACTAGAGTTTATAGACAAATGAATGACTACAGGTGACGGCATGTTATCTTAGCCTACTTTTATTGTATACGTCATCTTTAGCGTCTCTAGTCTGATCACATTCCTGCAAGTAAACTGGTTGACCTCTTTAGTTTTAGTCTTTTATATATATGGATCTTTTATGGCATGACGTTTGAGGGAAAAATTATATGGGCTTATTTGATTTCCTAATGGCTCCTATTACTAACATTTTTCAACTGCGTCATTTACCTCTATTTTGAAATTTCAGTGAGAGTCTATACGAAGTACTATATAGCTTTTATGTTTTGTCCGTTAGACCGTATTTTGTGTTAAATTACATCCGTTTTTTTTTTCCTCAGAAATTATCGCTAGTGGAGAAACTTCGTGGTATTCAGATAAAAGATAAAAAAAAAGTTTCTGCTGAATCATCTCTGCTTGAATGACTTTACTGATATTACTTTAGATAGAATATAAGAGAGATTCATCCACGACTGATTGGGCGGGATTAAAAATTAGCAACAATAAAAAAAATGCGATATTTATATGTATAGGTTTTTGTGGATTACTATATTAACTTGTTGCTGCGAGTCAACCGTGTCTAGGGCTTTGTTCGCGGAAATCGTTATATTTCAGAGTGTCGGGAAGGATTAAAATTTCATTTCCCAGCAAAGTCTTTTTACACGCACTAAGACATTCGAGGGTGCATGCTTCTCGAGATTTTGCGTGCAAACTACGACTGCGGTTGTAGGAGAATTCTGTTGGGTCATTTGAACAATGTTACGATTTATGGGACAAATGTATAGTTCCTTTATATAAGTTATTATTTGATTAATTG
The DNA here is from genome assembly GCF_015104395.2 of Macrobrachium nipponense. Taxonomy (NCBI): domain Eukaryota; kingdom Metazoa; phylum Arthropoda; class Malacostraca; order Decapoda; family Palaemonidae; genus Macrobrachium; species Macrobrachium nipponense. The sequence continues at coordinate 4,493,875 of NC_087215.1, read as the reverse complement.
TCTCTTTTTTTTGTTGTTCAAACTGATTTTAATATGTTTGAAGGTTTATAGGATTTTCATTTGATAAACACGCCTTATTTGCAGGATGTAAGTATAATTTTAATATTTTTGTATACCCTAGATGGATCTTACAATTACACTGGATACAGATCAATGTTTTTTATAACTATAGAGGTATCTGTAAGCGCTCGCTTATCCGGACTTCTCATTAGGGAAGTTCGAACAACAGACGGTGAGTCCGTAAATACAGGATATTACGTGTACTAAAAAAATAAAACAAGATATTCTAATTTTTACGGCGCGTACAGTTGGGCTTAATCACCACTACTTATAATAACTTATTGTATTAAAATTACTAGAACCTGCTCTGATTACTTGATACGGTCCGTGTGATTCATAGGAAAAATCCTTTTTAATTCAAAAACGGTATTGGCATAAAATAAAAGGTATGGCATAATTGATCCAACATCACCTTTTCCCCCACTCTGCTAGAGGTCGCTTAGTGTGTTGGAATTTGCTATGCTTTGAACAACTTCGGCAGATCTGACTGACCTTGACTGCTTGACTAGGTGACACAGTACCCGAGTTTGCTTTGTTTTGATTCTGAAAGGGCTACTGTTTACCTATTTTCTTTTTGTAATAATCAGGATCCTTCTCTTTATTACCAACGGCAACGTATTGTGTGTTTTTAGCATTATGTTGCAGGTTACGTATAAAGCAATAAATGACGAACTATAGGCACTGAGCGATTACTATTAAGACAAGTTATCTCTACTGCATTCAATATTAACTGTTTGTAATTGCTGTTGTTTATTTCATTCTTTGCTAAATTTTGAAATAGTGAGGGATCCTGGTTAGCGCATTTAGCCTAATGAAAGTTTTTTATAGGCATGTTATTCCTTGCAATCCAGCCATATTTTTCAAAGTTAAGTTGAGTCATTGAGGTTCGATATTTTATATAACTCAAAAACTCAAGCTGAAACTGCGATCGGGACTTTTGCAAAGGAAGCATTTATTGTCATGACCCGAATAGTGTTACCTCTAATTTAATTTATAGAAATTTGTACGGGTGTTCCACTTGTTTTTTGTGTGTTTTCTAATCACTACGGTGCTTAACGATCCTATCCATGCATCTGTATAAATACAGACGTCCACTGCGTAAACGCATATTCACTGTTTAATATAATTTGTTACGTAAGGGATTAATAATCACCCAAAATGATAAAATTAACACAATATATGATTATGATATTTCAGTAGAACTTCTGGAAACAGACACTCAAAGATAAAAAACTCGCAGTAGCGAAATCTCAATGATGTAGATAATTTCTGTAAAAAAGTAAGATTAAGAATGTCTCGTAACTTCAGCCACAGGAATAACGAATTCGACCTGTAAAGGAAACAAACACTCAAAGTTTACTCCAAATGAATAAAAAATTGTACTTAGCTTGCTTTTGTGGGAGGTCACGGTGTTCCGATAACGACACGGGGAGGCGGCTTGGTTCCTCCTCTCTATTTAGCGGATGAACCTGGTTTTGGCTTCAGTTTCCCCCGTGCGCGTTGTTTCGATGATTCGAGCCCTTGAAAAGATCGATGCTGCAGACGCGTTCGGTTTTGTTTCTTGAAGTGCCGTAAACGCTCAGCTAACGATGTTTTCTTGAATGATTCTAATGAGAGACGAAGCTTGCGTTGCCGTAGGAAAAAGGACACGTCGGTTTTGTTTCTTGAAGTTATTCACTAAACATGGATACTAAGTTGCTTGAAGAATCTCTTGCTTTTCGTCGTCGGTGAAGAGTTCTTGTTGTTTTCTGAAGTCGCTCACTAAACGATGATACTAGGTTGCTTGAAGAATCTGCTGCTTTCGTCGTCGTTGACTTCATGATTTATTATTCTGGTTTATCTTCGGAGAAGTTGTAGAGTCCTTCTGGTACGCTTGCCACCACTTTTAGGGCTTGTGCCTTGTATGATAAGGCGCCCTATGAGGTAAGTTAGACTTGAGATAATCTTACGCTAAGTCGGTTGGTATTGCACTTCCATCTTCAATAGAGTGTCTTGGGGTTTCGGGATTATCTTCTTGTTTTATGACGACGATGTGTTAAACTCATGATGATTCGGTGAGGAGGTTCTTGTAGAAAACACGAAGTATAAAAATATATATATTCTTCTTAGTTTACATGGTGAAGATCAGGTATGATTGTACAAGTCTTCTAATAACGATAGCTGATCGCTAAATTCTATTCTCTCTACATGATAAAGCTTAGGTAAAGAGATACAGGTCTTCTAATGACGATAGCTAACTCTATTCTGCCCGTCTACCACTCTGTTTACAAGTTATGAAGGAAGCAGATAGTAGTTCGAACATATGAAGATACATTCAAATGAGACACACTACAGATCACGTAGGCCGTTTGAATTATAGGTCGCGGTAGTTGTCTCAAGCAGGGAGCTTGGACTAGAGTTTATAGACAAATGAATGACTACAGGTGACGGAATGTTTATCTTAGCCTACTTTTATTGTATACGTCCATCTTTAGCGTCTCTAGTCTGATCACATTCCTGCAAGTAAACTGGTTGACCTCTTTAGTTTTAGTCTTTATATATATGGACTAACATTCCATATTTTCATTATGTAAACACTTACATATATACATGTATACACACACACACA
>NC_087215.1:4486207-4488707 GCF_015104395.2 Macrobrachium nipponense | reverse complement strand
TGCTATGTTTACAGACCAGACCAGTATATTGTACAACAGATTAATGAGTAAATTATAACAAGATGCAAAGCGAGTTCATTTTGGGTGCATGTGAGGAGAGAATGAAAAGTGAACAGTGAATAATAAATAAAAGTGAACAATGAAGAAACGCACACCTCTTCGATTGAATGACAATGAAAAAAAAAGAAACTTATGATGGAAATACCATCATGATCTCATCCTTTAAAACGAGAAAATTTATGATGCAGCTCAAGTGACTATTTGAGTCCGCCAAGTGACGACTTTACAATCCATTTTTATTTTATCAGAGCTGACAAGCCTTCCTTCTTTATCATTAAAAAACTGAAAGAAAATATACGATACTCCCTCAACGTCAACTTAGGAAGCTCACAATAGCTCTTGACTCAAAAAAAGGCATTATTTACTCCTAAAAAGGGGCATTATTTACTCAAAAAAAGGGAGCATTATTTACGAGGGTAACCTTAGAAAGCAAATCACCCTCTCGCTGCTGTCGCTCCAAATATTCCCGGGACCCTCTGCGGCAATTAGGCAAATGCTCGTCAGGACTTGAATCAAAGGGAATGCCGTATCCTGCCGTATCGTTCCTTCTTTTCCCCGTCGACGGGGCGTCATCTGAAACTCCTACGAGCCCTCCGAAGTTCTCCTTCGTTTTCGCTTATATTATTTCCCTCGTGAGTCCTCTCAAAGAGAGACGGTTCTGTGGGGTGGGCTAGGATGGGATGTTATGGTACGGGATGTGGGGGGTGGGGGGGGGGGGGGTTGTGAGATGGGATGGAATGGGATAGTATGTGAAAGAGTGGGTGGGAAGGGATGGTATGGGATGGTACTGAATGGGATGGGATAGGATAGGATGGGATAGGATGAGATGGGATGGGATGAAAGGGATGAGATGGGATAGTGTTGGATGGGATGGTATTGGATGGGATGGGATGGGATGAGGTGAGGTGGGATGGGATAGTTTGTGAAAGAATGGGTGGGATGGGATGGTACTGGATGGGATAGTATGGGATGGGATGATTGTTAGCGTCCAGAGTCTATTTTAGACACTAACATACTCCTCAAACAGTAATGTAATATCAACACAATTAGTGTTTTCGTTCATTTAAAAGCTTTTGAATTATTATTCTTTTATTAAAGATAACAAAATTCGCAAAATATTAATGTTAAGTAATACATTTTGGTGTTAGAGTTTATTAAAATAATCAAGAATTATATTAACTGTATTAGACACAACGCAGTCCACAAACTGATGTTACACTAGTTTAATATTACGGTTATTAAAATACTTTTGAATTATATTCCCGTATTAGTAACAACACAGTTTACAAAATTAAGAAGTTTCATCAACACCTTTTGTGTTATTAAAATTATATTTCCATATTACGTTTTGTGTTTATTCATTAAAATTACTTAGAATTATAGTTACAGTATCAGACACAACAAAGCCCACAAACGGTGATGTTACAACATCACATTTAGTATTACAGTTTACTAAAATACTTTTGAAATATATTTCTTTATTAGTAGCGAATTATATTTCTGTATTAATAGCAACACAGTCCACTGATGTTACATAACACATTTAATGTCACAACATCACTTCTCCATTTTTTTTTTTATTCAGGGTCGTAGAACATCAATGTTAGTCTTCACGAGTTCATCAGCTAAAAGCTTCTGAAACGCCTGAAGTATTAGGCACCTTCAATTTTTTTTCTTTTACTTCTCTCTTGAGAAAATAGGGCATACTCAAGATGAGTATACATACCAAAAAATGATGAACTTATGTATGTTTATGTTATCTTTACTTTACTGCAACAAATATAGTAATTTCTAGACTGGTATGCATGAAAGGGAAATTAATAATAATGCATACATGTATGATGTATTTGTGTGCATGTATGTATGTATGTATGTTTGTATGCTATTTTTTTAATGGAACAAATATAGTAATTCTGGACTGGTATACATGAAAGGGAAGTTTTTATGTATGTATGTATGTATGTTCAGTAAATATGCCTTTTTTGTTTGTTTGTTATGTGCATATTGGCATTGTCATTATTTTTATTTTACGTAAAATATTAGGTAATAACCGAGAGAGAATAATCTAATTTGAATTTTCCAGGGGTCCATATTAATTGGGATGCAGGTGTGAATCACATTAATTGAAATACAGGTGTGACAGACATGTGTCAAATCAACACAGGAACAACAGCTTAAAATATTTGTGTGTCATGCTGAGAGAGAGAGAGAGAGAGAGAGAGAGAAATATTTCAAATGACAAATCTATTTCCTTCGTATTTTTCATTGAATTTAACAAGACAGTTTGAAATATTTATATTGCAAATGGACTTGAGTTTCTTCAAAACATAAATAAATAAAAATAATCGGCGCGGTTGAGTTTTCTGTACAGCTTATAATCAACGCCACCGAAAATATATCTTATCTTCCGGTGGACTCGGTATAATGCTGTATGAGCTGT
>NC_087215.1:4472470-4477470 GCF_015104395.2 Macrobrachium nipponense | reverse complement strand
CCTGTATTTACGGACTCACCGTCCTGTTGTTCGAACTTCCCTAATGAGAAGTCCGGATAAGCGAGCGCTTACAGATACCTCTATAGTTATAAAAAACATTGATCTGTATCCAGTGTAATTGTAAGATCCATCTAGGGGTATACAAAATGTTATCTTAAATCCTGCAAAATAAGGCGTGTTTATCAAATGAAAATCCTATAAACCTTCAAACATATTACATCAGATTAAAAAAAAAAAGAGACAATTAATCAAATAATAACTTATATAAAGGAACTATACATTTGTCTCATAAATCGTAACATTGTTCAAATGACCCAACAGAATTCTCCCACAACCGCAGTCGCAGTTTTGCACGCAAAAATCTCGAGAAGCATGCACCCTCGAATGTCTTAGTGCGTGTAAAAAGACTTTGCTGGGAAATGAAATTTTAATCCTTCCCGATAATCTGAAATATAACGATTTCCGCGAACAAAGCCCTAGACACGGTTGACTCGCAGCAACAAGTTAATATAGTAATCCACAAAAACCTATAGATATAAATATCGCATTTTTTTTTGATTGTTGCTAATTTTAATCACGCCCAATCAGTCGTAGATGAATCTCTCTGATAATCTATCTAAAGTAATATCCGTAAAATCATTCAGGCAGAGGTGATTCAGCAAAATTTTTTTCTCTATTATCTGAATACCAGGCAGTTCTCCACTAGCGAGTGATCTCTGGGAAAAACGGATGTAATTTAACACAAAATACGGTCTAAGGACAAACATAAAGCTATATACTACCTTCATATAGACTCTCACTGAAATTTCAAAATAGAGGTAAATGACGCAGTTGAAATTTTATTTTAGTAATAGGAGTCATTAGGAAATCAAATAAGCCCATATAATTTTTCCCTCAAACGTCATGCCATAAAAAAGATCGGACTTATCATATCTGCATAGATTTCTGTCGCTTAAACCAGGTTAGAATAAATTTTCAACCAACTTGGACTTTCTTAATTAAAAGCTTTTACCTGATACCATTACCTAGTGATTGTACCTCATATACCGTTTTCAGCACACTCAGGGGAACATTATCATTTTTACGTATGCCTCTGGCTTACGTTGCGCCCCCAATTACAATATAGTGTTTGGAGACTTTTTAGGGGATACCCTACATGCTTATATGGTTGGTCTTATAATCTTTTCTAAATACCTTAGAAGTACATTCACATAAACTAGAGCTAGTGCTACAGAGACAAAGACAAATAATCTCCAGAGTAAAATATATAAATACGAGTTTTTTAAAAAAACCGAACATGTTTAGTTTTAGGTTTTATGTGTATAGTCAAGGTCTTAAAGTAGTCCATGGTAAGGTGTCGGCTATTCATAACTTCCGGTACCTATTAACGTAAAAGGGGATACAGCACTTTTTGCGCTGTAGTGGGTATTACAATCGTATGTAAATATGTAACTCTTCAATAATGACAGCTCCTTTAACAGATCTTATGAAGAAGAGCGTAGATTTTATTATGGTCTAAAAAGCATCAACAAAAGACGTTCGATATCTTAAAATCGGAATAATGCAGCTCACCTAACTTAAAAATCCCTGATTTAAATAAGGAATTTTTTTTTTTATTATTGCAACAGACGCCTCGACCAAGGGTAAGAGGGTATTACTTCAGTAATATGATAAACAGTTTCTTTCCTATAGCTTTTTATTCATGTAAACTAAAGCCCTCTGAAAGTAAATATACAGTAATAGGCAAGGAAGGGCTAGGTATCTTTAACTCACTAGTACATTTTAAGTTCATAATCTACGGCTATCCTGATAAAATCCTTACTGACCATGAGTCACTTACCGAGTTTTTCAAAGGCTTTAATCAGTCCATAAAAGGAACTCGGTGACAAATGATCATCAGGTCTTTGGAGCCAAGATAAGATATCTACCTGGGAAAGCAATTATCATAGCTGACGCATTATCCCGCAATCCCCGCACCATACTGCAAAGAACCATTAATTAGACTAAAAGATATAGAAACATCCGTGCCTATTGTTAAAACCGTATCTAAAACAAGAAAATTCTTAACCCAAGAGATCGCGAGCATTGAATATCTGGGTTGGAGCGCAGAACTGTTACAAACTGAACAAAGCAAGTGTCAACAGCGATAAGCAAAACAATAAACACCAAACAATAAACACTTCGAACGAAAACAGGGTCAGCAGCAGCTAAGCAAAAAACAATAAACACTTCGAACGGAAACAGGTCAGCGGCTAAGCAAACAATAAACACTTCGAGCAGAAACCCTAAAGCAAAAGTAGTATTTTAAAGTATGTGGTATCAGAATTATGTAATCAAATGTAATATTATATGTAGGTCCATGACGAGGAAAACCCGAAGAACACAGCAGGTGACTAACGCCAGGTAGTAATAATAATCTCTTTCATACCAATCGTCATAAACTGGTTGCATTCCGTCATCCAGGGTTCCCTATTATGTCACAGAAAGCCAAATCACTGTTTTACTGGCCTACGATGCTTACAGATATAAAAAGCACATAACTAATTGTAACACGAGTCATGAAAACCAGGGATACATTAAGACACCTGTCAGTTTAGGGGCCTATCCTGTGCCAAATCAATCCTTGAAAGAATATACGTAGAATTATTAACAGAATTACGAGTCTGAGAGGAAATAAACACTTCTTAGTGTTAATAGTTCCTTGCACACGTTATATAGAATTAATAGCACTAAAAACAAACACGCAATTGAGTGTGCTAGGAATATTTATGAGTGCTAAATCAGTAAACATGGAATTCAACACATGATAATCTGACTCGGGTGGTGTAAATCAATAATAATCTCCTTAACACGTTGTGTGAATTCCTATCCATTAAGAAAACCAATAATATATTTTATCACCCAGTCAATCGGCTTGGTAGAATAAGAGATAAATAAAAAAGTGTCATGTCTTACGAGTTACAACTCGGATATTGGATCCGAACTGGGATTATAGCGGTTTCTCGCGGTTTTATTACAAATACCTTTATCATTCATATCTTGGATACCGCAAGTAGCCTTATACGGTACGCCGCTAGAACACTTTTCCACATATTCAGCCAACCATTAATTTATCAAATATATATAATATATATAAATAAATAAATATAAAAAATAAAATAAATATGGATACAAGTGAAGTCAATATAATACACTCCGTAAGAAGTCGGAAGGGTTACAAATTATAATAAAAAAAGAATCACTATAAAATCAATAAGCAAAACGTAACCATAGGTTAATTAAATATCCAAATAATATGCGTAAAGATTTGAACTCTAACTTAACGCTTTAGTAATGACAAATAAGCTAAAAGTTCAAACTCATATCAAAACCTACTGACATATTGTCTGTCCCGGTGATTTATATTCGTAGTAAAAAAAAAAATAATAAATAAATAAATAAAATAAAAAACATAAAATATATTTTTTAAAGTCAGGAAGTCTAGAAGTGAAAGTTATCTATGGAATAATCTTATATGATCTTATACAGGGCTAATAATATATATGGAATTTGTATGGAAACCTTTTTCATTAGTTTGAATAAGGAATATTTAATTTAACATAATTACATTTATTACAATCATGCAGACTTCCAACATGAAACTAATATATTGTTCAATTTTGCTACTGTTTTTTTTCAGACATTCTTCTCATGTGGGTGGAGAATTAAAAAAAAAAAAAAAAATATAATTTGAAAATATTAAAGTCGTATTTAATTACAGCAAGTCACGTAATCCTTAGCTGGCTGAGAGCAATCTCCTGCCAAGTGACGACGTCATCATTGCCGTATCAGCATTTGTTCCTTTTAACCTCATAATCTGCTTACACAGGCTTCAATCTGTGTGTGCCGTCCTCCGCTTGCGAAGCAGATTGACTGGAGAAAGGAATGCTTAGCTCATGAACTTCTAATGTGGTTCATAGGTCACATGACATACCACATAACCTATTCTTATCTGTGTGTGCAATGCAATTTTAGTTAAGGACGGTTTGCAATCATTTTAAAATTAATAAACAAATAAGCAAATAGAATTTCTATAACAAAAAAAATGAATTAATTTTTTTCTGAACCTCATAGACAATTAGAAGTATCAAGTCATTGATAATGAAATATTTACTTGCAACATTAGCCTATTACAATTCAAGTAAAACATTCATGGGAAAAGGTCGCATTTTCTTGAAACCCAAGTTTTTATATAGAAATTAGTTACATAGTGGGTTTTTTTCGTTGCATCTCCTACCTATTAATAAAGTTTTAAAAATTAACCTCAGAGGATGCGCGCGAGAATTTAAATATGAAACTTTTGTTAGGGGCACATAGGATCAGATTTTATCACAGCTTAAATTCAGTTAGCATAGAGAAATACAGAATCATGATTAATATACTCTTTGACTCTTATGTTGCCTGGCAATCTTACAAATAGCTCCGTTTTCCACTTCTTTGTCTAGTAACTTACTACCAGTAATATCGAATTTTCTTTGAGATTCGTAATGATATCTATTTATTTTTTATAATTATGGTATATTTTTTACAGTCCTCATAGACCTGGATAGGTTTCACTCATTATTAATTTCATGGATAAAAAGTTTGTACAGCTCTCTTTTGAATTCCACAAATATCAGGCGAATTCATGTGGGTTAAGTCTGGTCTTAATGGCTTTCTCCCCTCCCCTGTATTTGGATGTCGTCTGAATTTACTTTTGCCCTTGTGACAAGTATAATTTCACTTGCAGGCTTATTAATGGAACCTGTTACAGTATCCTGTGCAGTACGAGAGTTTCACATCGCAACTTCAAAAAATCGTTCGTCGCAGCGGACGACTACAGTCAAGTAACAACCGCCTACAATGTGAAAGGAATTTCTTGGACTTCTTCGACCGACAACCGTATCTCGTCGTTAATCTTGTTTTAATGCGGAACGCTCCGTCGGCTGTCAGAAAATCGACTACAAAAGGGACATACTTCC
>NC_087215.1:4449970-4457470 GCF_015104395.2 Macrobrachium nipponense | reverse complement strand
TAGCAAACATAAAAAAAAAAAAGATGCGATTATTTTATTATGTATAGGTTTTTTGCGTGGATTACTATATTAACTTGTTGCTGCGAGTCAACCGTCTAGGGCTTTGTTCGCGGAAATCGTTATATTTCAGAGTGTCGGGAAGGATTAAAATTTCATTTCCCAGCAAAGTCTTTTTACTCGCACTAAGACATTCGAGGGTGCATGCTTCTTGAGATTTTGCGTGCAAACTACGACTGCGGTTGTAGGAGAATTCTGTTGGGTCATTTGAACAATGTTACGATTTATGAGACAAATGTATAGTTCCTTTATATAAGTTATTATTTGATTAATTGTCTCTTTTTTTTGTTCAAACTGATTTTAATATGTTTGAAGGTTTATAGGATTTTCATTTGATAAACACGCCTTATTTTGCAGGATGTAAGATAATATTTTGTATACCCCTAGATGGATCTTACAATTACACTGGATACAGATCAATGTTTTTTATAACTATAGAGGTATCTGTAAGCGCTCGTTATCCGGACTTCTCATTAGGGAAGTTCGAACAACAGACGGTGAGTCCGTAAATACAGGATATTACGTGTACTAAAAAAATAAAACAAGATATTCTAATTTTTACGGCGCGTACAGTTGGGCTTAATCACCACTACTTATAATAACTTATTGTATTAAAATTACTAGAACCTGCTCTGATTACTTGATACGGTCGTGTGATTCATAGGAAAAATCCTTTTTAATTCAAAAAGGTATTGGCATAAAAATAAAAGGTATGGCATAATTGATCCAACATCACTTTTCCCCACTCTGCTAGAGTCGCTTAGTGTGTGGAATTTGCTATGCTTTGAACACTTCGGCAGATCTGACTGACCTTGACCGCTTGACTAGGTGACACAGTAACCGAGTTTGCTTTGTTTGATTCTGAAAGGGCTACTGTTTACCTATTTCTTTTTGTAATAATCAGGATCCTTCTCTTTATTACCAACGGCAACGTATTGTGTGTTTTTAGCATTATGTTGCTGGTTACGTATAAAGCAATAAATGACGAACTATAGGCACTGAGCGATACTATTAAGACAAGTATCTCTCTATGCATTTCAATATTAACTGTTTGTAATTGCTGTTGTTTACTTCATTCTTTGCTAAAATTTGAAATAGTGAGGGATCCTGGTCATCGCATTTAGCCTAATGAAAGTTTTTTTATAGGCATGTTATCCTTGCAATCCAGCCATATTTTTAAAGTTAAGTTGAGTCATTGAGGTTCGATATTTTATATAACTCAAAAACTCAAGGCTGAAACTGCGATCGGGACTTTGCAAAGGAGCATTTATTGTCATGACCCGAAATAGTGTTACCTCTAATTTATATAGATTTGTACGGGTGTTCCACTTGTTTTTTGTGTGTTTTCTAATCACTACGGTGCTTAACGACCCTATCCATGCATCTGTATAAATACAGACGTCCACTGCGTAAACGCATATTCACTGTTTAATATAATTTGTTACGTAAGGGATTAATAATCACCCAAAATGATAAAATTAACACAATATATGATTATGATATTTCAGTAGAACTTCTGGAAACAGACACTCAAAGATAAAAAACTCAGTATCGAAATCTCAATGATGTATAATTTTCTTTGTAAAAAAATAAAAAAGTAAGATTAAGAATGTCTCGTAACTTCAGCCACAGGAATAACGAAATTCGACCTGTAAAGGAAACACTCAAAGTTACTCCAAATGAATAAAAAATTGTACTTAGCTTGCTTTTGTGGGAGGTCACGGTGTTCCGATAACGACACACGGCCTTGGTCCTCCTTCTCTATTTAGCGGATGACCTGGTTTGGCTTCAGTTTCCCCCGTGCGCGTTGTTTCGATGATTCGAGCCCTTGAAAGATCCGATGCTGCAGACGCGTTCGGTTTGCTTTCTTGAAGTGCCGGAAACGCTCACTAACGGATGTTTTTTCTTGAATGATTCTAATGAGAGACAAAGCTTGCGTTACCGTAGGAAAAAAAAAAAGGACACATCGGTTTTGTTTCTTGAAGTTATTAACTAAACATGATACTAAGTTGCTTGAAGAATCTCTTGCTTTTCGTCGTCGGTGAAGAGTTCTTGTTGTTTTCTGAAGTCGCTCACTAAACGATGATACTAGGTTGCTTGAAGAATCTGCTGCTTTCGTCGTCGTTGACTTCATGATTTATTATTCTGGTTTATCTTCGGAGAAGTTGTAGAGTCCTTCTGGTACGCTTGCCACCACTTTTAGGGCTTGTGCCTTGTATGATAAGGCGCCCTATGAGGTAATGTTAGACTTGCGATAATCTTACGCTAAGTCGGTTGGTATTGCACTTCCATCTTCAATGGAGTGTCTTGGGGTTTCGGGATTATCTTCTTGTTTATGACGACGATGTTTAAACTCACGATGATTCGGTGAGGAGGTTCTTGTAGAAAACACGAAGTATAAAAATATATATATTCTTCTTAGTTTACATGGTGAAGATCAGGTATGATTGTACAAGTCTTCTAATAACGATAGCTTGATCGCTAAATTCTATTCTCTCTACATGATAAAGCTTAGGTAAAGAGATACAGGTCTTCTAATGACGATAGCTAACTCTATTCTGCCCGTCTACCATCTCTGTTACAAGTTATGAAGGAAGCAGATAGTAGTTCGAACATATGAACATACATTCAAATGAGACACACTACAGATCACGTAGGCCGTTTGAATTATAGGTCGCGGTAGTTGTCTCAGCAGGGAGCTTGGACTAGAGTTTTATAGACAAATGAATGACTACAGGTGACGGCATGTTATCTTAGCCTACTTTTATTGTATACGTCATCTTTAGCGTCTCTAGTCTGATCACATTCCTGCAAGTAAACTGGTTGACCTCTTTAGTTTTAGTCTTTTATATATATGGACTAACATTCTATATTTTCATTATGTAAACACTTACATATATACATGTATACACACACACACATATATATATATATATATATATATATATATATATATATATATATATATAATATATATATATATATATCATATATATATATATATATATATATATATATATATATATATATATATATATATATATATATATATATATATATATATATATATATAAACAAACATACTTAAGACTACCACACAACGTTGAACCTAATATCTTTAAGAAATTTCTCATTTTATTGCAGGCCCCATATCTTTATATGCCTGAAATTTAGCAGTTATATATTTTGGCATATAAGGTTTACATTAATGTCTATATTATGATGGCCTAAATAGAGAATAAATCTTGTTCATTTACACGAGAACAGCAATAACAATTCTCCTGATGGGGCACTATGGACCACTCCCCTTAAAGCTACCTGTACACTTTTGTACATTTAAAACGAGTGTAATATACCCTTTCCATGCCCCATCTGAGAATACCCAGACTAATAACGTTGGTATCAATACGTCTTGAAAAAAATATCATACCCAATGTATCATACATATGCCACAATTTCGTCAAATAAAAAACTTCATTTCTGCTTTCAGGATTACTGACAGTGAACCTGAAGATATAAGGCCTCTAAGCACGAGCATCAGTGTCTACGAGTGAGTAGGTTGGTGGTGAAACTCAAGAAAGGCAAGATCTACGGACTTGAGGAACATGCCGGAGTTGGTTGGTAAGTGAAATGTGGAGTGTTATTCCTGTAGAGTTTCTCACTGCTGCCATTCGTGGCTACATGGGATAAAATAAAAACTGTGGTAAAAATATCATAAGACTTCGGGCTTTCATAACTATATTAATAATGGTAGTGATGAAAAAAATCATGTAATTAAAGGAAATCCCTTGTTTATGAATTTATATATATATATATATATATATATATATATATATACATATATATATATATATATATCTATCTATATGATATATATATATATAATCCTCCATACATTCATACTATATATATATATATATATATATATATATATATCTATATATATATATATATCTATACTATATATATATCTATATATATATATATTATAAGAAAAACACAAAATCATAATATTTTTAAAATAGGGAAAGTAAAATTTGAAACTCAAAAAAAATTCACTAGTATCATTCTCAAAATAAAACAAAACAAAAAATTATATCCAAATGCCTCTAGCACGAATTCAATACACGATCGAAAGAAACAGCGAAAACTAATTTCCCCTTCGGATTATAAAGTGTAATGACCAAAAACAGAAATGATTATTATTACTCCGTTGACTGTAATTACGGGAAAACGTATTCCAATATCACGGACAAATGAAAATTATTTTTGAGAGCTTTGCAGTGACGTAGGATCAGTAACTTCCTCCGAATACATAATTAAATTTCAGGGGGACGTTCAGACGGGATATGCTGTAGTTATATTACAGGATATAATTGCGATTTGTAAAACTTGTAATGTATATATTTAGGCTTAAAATGTTTAGAATTCACATAATTCATAGATTATGTTAACATGAAATATATAATTGTTTTTTGTAGAGGAACATATTTTGACAAAAAAAAAAGATAAATATAATTTATTATTGCTGGATATAATTGCAATTTTGTAACTTTTGAAGTCAAGAATATTAATGTTATATATTTTCGGTTGGATACGTTTAGAATTCACTCAATTCAGGAGGGGGATATTAGCATAAAATCATTTACTTTGTAGAGGAGCATATTTAAATGATAAAAAAGATAAATATAACTTTATATTAGAGGATATAATTGCAAGTTTTCAGCTTTTAAAGTCAATAATATTAATGTTATATATTTCCGCTGGATATATTTCGAATTCACTTAATTCAAGAGGGAGATATTAACAGAAATGACTGAATTTTGTAAAAGGGTATTATTAAAATGCTTAGGAACCGTGAGTTGAATGTCTTAAGCACAACCGAAAAATAAAACTATAAATAAACATAACTTTTTATTACAATAATGTAACTGGAATTTCGTAATTGGTAAAGTTATATATTTAGGCTGAATAAGTTTAGAATTCACTTAATTCTTAAGGGGATGTTAACACGCTATAATTGAGTGTTGTAGAGGAGCATATTTAAATGATAAAAAAAGAGATATAATTGGGATTTTGTAGCTTTCAAAGTCAGGGATATTAATGTTATATATTTAGGCTGAATATGTTAAGAATTCACTTAATTCTTAATGGGATATTAATACACTATAATTGGATGTTGTAGAGGAGCATATTCAAATGATACAAAAAGATAAATATCACTTTATATTACAGGATATAATTGCAATTTTGTAGCTTGTAAAGTCAAGGATATTAATGTATATAGCTGAATATAAGAATTCACTTAATTATTGGGATATTAATCACTATAATTGGATGCTGTAGAGGATATTCAAATGATACAAAAAGATAAATATCACTTTATATTACAGGATATAATTGCAATTTTGTAGCTTGTAAAGTCAAGGATATTAATGTTATATATTTAGGGTGAATATGTTTAGAATTCACTTAATTCTTAATGGGATATTAATACACTATAATTGGATGTTGTAGAGGAGCATATTCAAATGATACAAAAAGATAAATATCAAACTTTTATATTAACAGATAAATATCACTTTATACATATAATTGCAATTTTGTAGCTTGTAAAGTCAAGGATATTAATGTATATATTTTGTAGAGGAGCATATTTCAGATGATGAAAAGAGACAATATAACTTTATCTTACAGGCTGTAATTCCGATTTAGTAACTTGTAAAGGTAGGAAAATTCGTGTTATATATCTATATATGGTCGGTTCCAAGAAATATAAGTATTAGTGATTGTTATGTTTACAGACCAGACCAGTATATTGTACAACAGATTAATGAGTAAATTATAACAAGATGCAAAGCGAGTTCATTTTGGGTGCATGTGAGGAGAGAATGAAAAGTGAACAGTGAATAATAAATAAAAGTGAACAATGAAGAAACGCAACACCTCTTCGAGGGAATGACAAAAAAAAAGAAAAGAAAAAAAATACTTATGATGGAAATACCATCATGATCTCATCCTTTAAAACGAGAAAATTTACGATGCAGCTCAAGTGACTATTTTGAGTCCGCCAAGTGACGACTTAACAATCCGTTTTTTTTTTTTTTTTTTTTTTTTTTTTTTTTTTTTTTTTTTTTTTTTTTTTTGTTTTTTTTTTTTTTTTTTTTTTTTTTTGTTTTTTTTTTTTTTTTTTTTTTTTTTTTTTTTTTTTTTTTTTTTTTTTTTTTTTTTTTTCAGAGCTGATAAGCCTTCCTTTCTTATTATTAAAAAAATTAAAGAAAATATACTATACTATCTCAACGTCAACTTAGGAAGCTCACAATAGCTCTTGATTCCAAAAAACGGGCATATATTTACTACTAAAAAATGGGCATTATTTACTCAAAAAAAGGGAGCATTATTTACGAGGGTAACCTTAGAGAGCAAATCACCCTCTCGCTGCTGTCGCTCCAAATATTCCTGGGACCCTCTGCGGCAATTAGGCAAATGCTCGTCAGGACTTGAATCAAAGGGAATGCCGTATCCTGCCGTATCCTTCCTTCCTTCTTTCCCCGTCGACGGGGCGTCATCTGAAACTCCTACGAGCCCTCCGAAGTTCTCCTTCGTTTTCGCTTATATTATTTCTCTCGTGAGTCCTCTCAAAGAGAGACGGTTTTGTGGGTGGGCTAGGATGGGATGTTATGGGACGGGATGGGAGGCGGGGGAGGCGCGTGAGATGGGATGGAATGGGATAGTATGTGAAAGAGTGGATGGGTCGGATGGGATGGGATGGGATGGTATTGAATGGGATGGGATAGGATAGGATGGGATGGGATAGGATGGGATGGGATGGGATAGTGTTGGATGGGATGGGGTGAGATGGGATTGGATGGGATAGTATGTGAAAGAATAGGCAGGATGGGATGGTATTGGATGGGATGGAATAGTATTTATGGGATGGGATGGGATAAGGTGATATAGGATGGGATGGGATACCATGTGAAAGAATAGGCAGGATGGGATAGTATGGGATGGGATGATTGTTAGCGTCCAGAGTCTATTTTAGACACTAACATAGTCCTCAAACAGTAATGTAAAATCAACACAATTAGTGTTTTCGTTTATTTAAAAACTCTTGAATTATTATTCTTGTATTAAAGATAACAAAATTCGCAAAATGTAATGTTAAGTAATACATTTTGGTGTTAGAGTTAATTAATATAATTAAGAATTATTTTAACTGTATTAGACACAACACAGTCCACAAACTGATGTTACACTAGTTTAATATTACAGTTTATCGAAATACTTTTGAATCATATTTCCGTATTAGTAACAACACAGTTTACAAAATTAAGAAGTTACATCAACACTTTGTGTTATTAAAATTATATTTCCATAGCACGTTTTGTGTTAGTTTATTAAAATTACATAGAATTATAGTTACACTATCAGACACAACAA
>NC_087215.1:4442470-4444970 GCF_015104395.2 Macrobrachium nipponense | reverse complement strand
TCGATGTCTGCATTCCTTATTTGCAACAAGCTTTTAAGTAATCCCATCTATTTTTCTACACACTTTGTTAATATTTCCCTACATTTGTAACAGAAAGTCTCAAAATTTGGTGAAGATGCTCAAAAGTAAGCTTAGATCTAAGTTTTGATTTTACTAGTTTCATTTTTGAAAATGTTTGCTCACAGATATATGTACTACCGAAAACTGAAAACATGCCAACAGCAAACTTTTTTAAGTCAGAATATTCTTCTGGTAGACTGGAATAAAATTCCAAATAGCTATTGTCTTGAAACGCGGTTTTCAGGGCATCATTGGCTTGCAAATCAATTATTTGCATTTGATAAATTCCTGGAATATCTTCTGGTGATACACTGAAAGGGTTTTGAAACATTTGAATTTCCTGCTTATGATCATGGAAGTCCTTAAATCTATTTGCAAATTCTTCTTTTAAAAGTTCCATTGCCTTTGTACATTTTTCTTTTGAGGCAGTTGAAGTATTCCTTTTCTCATTCTGCAACACTTTACAACAGGAAAAATGTATAAAGTTTTCATCACTGAACTGTGTCATAAAAATATCTAGTTATTTTCAAATGCTTTCACCTCAGTAAATATATCTGATACCAATTTTCTATTGCCTTGCAGTCATAAGTTCAAATTATTCAAATGATCAGTTATATCAGATAAGAAAGCTAAGCAGAAAACCCAGTCTGAATCTGAAAATGCTTCTGGAATCTTTCCTTTTTCAGTAAGAAATATTTCAATTTCATGACGAAGAGCAAAAAACGAAAAAAAAAAACTGAGAACTTTTCCTTTGCTGAGCCACCTCACTTCAGTATGGTACAATACATCACCATACTCTGAATCTATTTCAGATAAAAATGTCTGAAACTGTCTATGATTCAAACCATGAACGTCTAATGAAATTCACAGTTGATACGAGACGTTCATGATATCTTCAAATTTAAGGAACCTTACTGCACAGTACCTGCTGATGAATAATGCAATGGAACTTCAGAGGAGGGGTAACCATTAGCATTAGCGACTTCATTGCAGATTTTCTCGACCAACCCTGTTTTACTTCCAACCGCATGTTTCTTGCTCCATCAGTGGTTACACTTTTCAACTTGGCCCAACTTAAATCAAGTTTTTAATTTTACCGCCTGATTTACTTCTAAAAAGAGATTTCTGATGTTGTAGTATCTTTCATACTTCGAAGGGCACACATCTTCTACAAACCTGAAAGTTTTTGTCAACACCTCTAATAAAAATCAGAAGTTGTGCTGTATCCAAAATATCATTGCTTTCATCCAAAGCTAAAGAAAAATATTGGAAACTGTGTGCTTTCTCGGATAATGTTGAAAACACTTCTCCATTTGAATCTTCCATACGCCTTGTGACTGTTGAAGCAGACAAACTTACATTTTGAAAGAGTGACAACTTTTCTGGACATATTTCTTTGACCGTTTTTATCATGCACTCTTTAACAAATTCCCCATCAGTAAGTGGCTTTCCTTTTTCACATAAATACTTGGTAACCTGGTAGCTGGCACGAACACATGATTCGATCTCACTAGCTTTGCTTTTAAAGAGATTCTGCTGAGCAGACACTGATTTTTTCAAAGAAGATATCTTGTTTGAGCGCACATCACCTTGAAGTGAAAAATAATTCTTGTGCTGTGATTCATAATGTCCTTCTTGATATTAAATTTGTCTTTTAAGGTCTTTATTCTTTCGTGACATATAAGACACAATGCACTGTCAGCATGTGAAATAACAAAGTAGTCAAAAGTCCAACTCTCATTAAACACACGACCCTCCTCATCTATTTTCCTTTTTCTAGGGTTAGATGACATGTTTAAATCCTGTAAGAGAGGAATTTAATGGCTATATTAAGAGCATATGTAGATATGAATATGTATATATGGATATGTACATACCAGTATGTATAGGTACATAATGTATGTATACATATGTATAAGTGTATGCATGTATTTATACCGGTATATGTACATATATGAATTTATATATACATACATACACACACACATATTATAAATATATATATATATATATATATATATATATATATATATATATATATATATATATATATATATATGTGTGTGTGTGTGTGTGTGTATAAACATTTACATACATTTTACATGTGTATATATACATATACACGC
This sequence comes from Macrobrachium nipponense, assembly GCF_015104395.2. Taxonomy (NCBI): domain Eukaryota; kingdom Metazoa; phylum Arthropoda; class Malacostraca; order Decapoda; family Palaemonidae; genus Macrobrachium; species Macrobrachium nipponense. The sequence continues at coordinate 4,442,784 of NC_087215.1, read as the reverse complement.
CGATCACACTAAATGTTTTCTATTCTGGATGGGACATATTTATACGGTAAAGGTGTTTGCAGACAATGTTTTCTAGAGAGGCCAGGCCTTTACAAAAATTATTTCTGTTAAACACACTGCCAATATATATCTAGTTCAGTAACTTGAAAACAAGATAAAGATTACAGTACCAAATCCTATGTCAGAAAGCGAAAATTAATCACAACTGGAAAAAGCACTCTTTGATGAGCAGGTAGCCACTAAAGATGAACTGTGATAATCTGATTTGCTCCTGTACGCAAGTTGGCGTGAAACGTTGACGTATAATACATGTT
>NC_087215.1:4423903-4439470 GCF_015104395.2 Macrobrachium nipponense | reverse complement strand
AAATCTTTTCACTCAAAAACATTGTAACCATCATGTTTTACCAAACCACTGTTACCTATCAGTTATTAGTTAACCACTATTCCTATCCGTTATTAGTTTCTTACCAAACCATCATAACCATTAGATATTAGTTATTAGTTAACCACTGTTCCTATCCGTTATTAGTCATTAGTTGCAACTAATAAAAATATAACACACTTTACCTTTTTGGTATACCAACTTCTTTCTTTGCTGTAGTCTTGTTTCACTTTACCAAAAACCAGGCGCCGTTACGAAACAATGTTTGTTCAGATTCCACAAAAACACTATTTAACACTAAATAAACTCTAAGAAATATCAAATATGGAATTCTCAAGTTACGAGTGACTAATTTACTTTACGTTAAGATAATCTCAAGGATGTCGAGAGAGAGAGAGAGAGAGAGAGCGAGATCTGAACGCCTCGCGGTTCTAAGATATAATGAAATTCTCTTCCCTTGCGAAAGCTGGACTGAGGAGATGACACAAAACATATTTGGTACAACGCTTCCAGAAGCTTCGAAATCTTACGCAATTTTATATACAAAATGTGTTATCTGCACATGGTACTCGGCAAAGAACATACATGTATGAGACCAGTCTGTTCAAAAAAAAAAAAAAAAAAAGGCACATACTCTACTCGATCGACACGAAGCAGAAGGCCTTATCACACATCATGACAGATTCCCAAAACACAAATGAAGTCTTGAGCTCACTTATCAAACGTGTTGACAGATTAGGAAAGCAAACGGATCTCGCAGTTCCTCTGATCTCACAGTGTTGACATAATAGGGAAACAATCGTAGTTTCGAATGGGCAAAGAAAATCTCTCTCTTTTTACATTCTACGTTATATACATATTCCTTTACAATATGTTATGCGAAATCTGAACACACATTTTAAAAGACATCCTATCTCTAAGCTATCTAGTAATCTGAAAAATATGTTGCACAATTCTACATAACATTTTATACAGTCACAGAGGAGATATATGTTGCAAAATGTACAAGAATGGAAGATCGAAAGCAAGGATTATTTTTTGGGGAGAAGTGATGCTTAAGTAATGATAAGTTTCATTGTGATGGGAGGGTAGGTGGTTTTTTTATTATCTCTCTCCCTCTCTAAAAAAAACCACCTACCTACCCATCACAGTGAAACTTATTACTTAAGCATCACTTCTCCCATATATATATATATATATATATATATATATATATATATTATATATATATATTATATATATATATATATATATATATATATATATATATATATATATATATATCATTCAAGCTACAAATGTCCTTTAATATCTAAATTCACTTACCTCCCAAATGATATATTTTCATATATGTACCGAAGGGGAATTTTTTAATTGATAATAATTTCGTCCCCCCATGGGATCGAACCACCGTCCAAGTGGACGGGGACGAAATCAGGACAGTCAGTGACGCTATCCAATCAGCCAACAGAGACGCTATAAGTTCATATCGATTCTGACCTTACAAATCACCCTCGATCTGGATGCTTTCGTAATTAGAATCGATATGGAACCCCGTCTACCATGTTGGCCAATTCGAGCGTTTGACAGCACGTAGCCTTTTGTTATGAATAATTATCACATCGAACCGTGATCCATTTATATATCAATTCAAGCTACAAATGTCCTTTAATATATAAATTCACTTTACCTCCCAAATGATATATTTTCATATATGTACCGAAGGGGAATTTTTTTAATTGATAATAATTTCGTCCCCCCATGGGATCGAACCACCGTCCGGACAGTGGACGGGGACGAAATCAGGACAGTCAGTGACGCTATCCAATCAGCCAACAGAGACGCTATAAGTTCATATCGATTCTGACCTTACAAATCACCCTCGATCTGGATGCTTTCGTAATTAGAATCGATATGGAACCCCGTCTACCATGTTGGCCAATTCGAGCGTTTGACAGCACGTAGCCTTTTGTTATGAATAATTATCACATCGAACCGTGATCCATTTATATATCAATTCAAGCTACAAATGTCCTTTAATATCTAAATTCACTTTACCTCCCAAATGATATATTTTCATATATGAACCGAAGGGGAATTTTTTAATTGATAATAATTTCGTCCCCCCATGGGATCGAACCACCGTCCAAGTGGACGGGGACGAAATCAGGACAGTCAGTGACGCTATCCAATCAGCCAACAGAGACGCTATAAGTTCATATCGATTCTGACCTTACAAATCACCCTCGATCTGGATGCTTTCGTAATTAGAATCGATATGGAACCCCGTCTACCATGTTGGCCAATTCGAGCGTTTGACAGCACGTAGCCTTTTGTTATGAATAATTATCACATCGAACCGTGATCCATTTATATATCAATTCAAGCTACAAATGTCCTTTAATATCTAAATTCACTTTACCTCCCAAATGATATATTTTCATATATGTACCGAAGGGGAATTTTTTAATTGATAATAATTTCGTCCCCCCATGGGATCGAACCACCGTCCAAGTGGACGGGGACGAAATCAGGACAGTCAGTGACGCTATCCAATCAGCCAACAGAGACGCTATAAGTTCATATCGATTCTGACCTTACAAATCACCCTCGATCTGGATGCTTTCGTAAATTAGAATCGATATGGAACCCCGTCTACCATGTTGGCCAATTCGAGCGTTTGACAGCACGTAGCCTTTTGTTATGAATAATTATCACATCGAACCGTGATCCATTTATATATCAATTCAAGCTACAAATGTCCTTTAATATCTAAATTCACTTTACCCCCCAAATGATATATTTTCATATATGTACCGAAGGGGAATTTTTTAATTGATAATAATTTCGTCCCCCCATGGGATCGAACCACCGTCCAAGTGGACGGGGACGAAATCAGGACAGTCAGTGACGCTATCCAATCAGCCAACAGAGACGCTATAAGTTCATATCGATTCTGACCTTACAAATCACCCTCGATCTGGATGCTTTCGTAATTAGAATCGATATGGAACCCCGTCTACCATGTTGGCCAATTCGAGCGTTTGACAGCACGTAGCCTTTTGTTATGAATAATTATCACATCGAACCGTGATCCATTTATATATCAATTCAAGCTACAAATGTCCTTTAATATCTAAATTCACTTTACCTCCCAAATGATATATTTTCATATATGTACCGAAGGGGAATTTTTTAATTGATAATAATTTCGTCCCCCCAGTGGGATCGAACCACCCCCCCCCCTCCAAGTGGACGGGGACGAAATCAGGACAGTCAGTGACGCTATCCAATCAGCCAACAGAGACGCTATAAGTTCATATCGATTCTGACCTACCAAATCATCACCTCGATCTGATGCTTTCGTAATTAGAATCGATATGGAACCCCGTCTACCATGTTGGCCAATTCGAGCGTTTGACAGCACGTAGCCTTTTTTTATGAATAATTATCACATCGAACCGTGATCCATTTATATATCAATTCAAGCTACAAATGTCCTTTAATATCTAAATTCACTTTACCTCCCAAATGATATATTTTCATATATGTACCGAAGGGGAATTTTTTAATTGATAATAATTTCGTCCCCCCGCATGGGATCGAACCACCGTCCAAGTGGACGGGACGAAATCAGGACAGTCAGTGACGCTATCTAATCAGCCAACAGAGACGCTATAAGTTCATATCGATTCTGACCTTACAAATCACCCTCGATCTGGATGCTTTCGTAATTAGAATCGATATGGAACCCCGTCTACCATGTTGGCCAATTCGAGCGTTTGACAGCACGTAGCCTTTTGTTATGAATAATTATCACATCGAAACGTGATCCATTTATATATCAATTCAAGCTACAAATGTCCTTTAATATCTAAATTCACTTTACCTCCCAAATGATATATTTTCATATATGTACCGAAGGGGAATTTTTTAATTGATAATAATTTCGTCCCCCCATGGGATCGAACCAACGTCCAAGTGGACGGGGACGAAATCAGGACAGTCAGTGACGCTATCCAATCAGCCAACAGAGACGCTATAAGTTCATATCGATTCTGACCTTACAAATCACCCTCGATCTGGATGCTTTCGTAATTAGAATCGATATGGAACCCGTCTACCATGTTGGCCAATTCGAGCGTTTGACAGCACGTAGCCTTTTGTTATGAATAATTATCACATCGAACCGTGATCCATTTATATATCAATTCAAGCTACAAATGTCCTTTTAAATATCTAAATTCACTTTACCTCCCAAATGATATATTTTTTTTCATATATGTACCGAAGGGGAATTTTTTAATTGATAATAATTTCGTCCCCCCATGGGATCGAACCACCGTCCAAGTGGACGGGGACGAAATCAGGACAGTCAGTGACGCTATCCAATCAGCCAACAGAGACGCTATAAGTTCATATCGATTCTGACCTTACAAATCACCCTCGATCTGGATGCTTTCGTAATTAGAATCGATATGGAACCCCGTCTACCATGTTGGCCAATTCGAGCGTTTGACAGCACGTAGCCTTTTGTTATGAATAATTATCACATCGAACCGTGATCCATTTATATATCAATTCAAGCTACAAATGTCCTTTAATATCTAAATTCACTTTACCTCCCAAATGATATATTTTCATATATGTACCGAAGGGGAATTTTTTAATTGATAATAATTTCGTCCCCCCATGGGATCGAACCACCGTCCAAGTGGACGGGGACGAAATCAGGACAGTCAGTGACGCTATCCAATCAGCCAACAGAGACGCTATAAGTTCATATCGATTCTGACCTTACAAATCACCCTCGATCTGGATGCTTTCGTAATTAGAATCGATATGGAACCCGTCTACCATGTTGGCCAATTCGAGCGTTTGACAGCACGTAGCCTTTTGTTATGAATAATTATCACATCGAACCGTGATCCATTTATATATCAATTCAAGCTACAAATGTCCTTTAATATCTAAATTCACTTTACCTCCCAAATGATATATTTTCATATATGTACCGAAGGGGAATTTTTTAATTGATAATAATTTCGTCCCCCATGGGATCGAACCACCGTCCAAGTGGACGGGGACGAAATCAGGACAGTCAGTGACGCTATCCAATCAGCCAACAGAGACGCTATAAGTTCATATCGATTCTGACCTTACAAATCACCCTCGATCTGGATGCTTTCGTAATTAGAATCGATATGGAACCCCGTCTACCATGTTGGCCAATTCGAGCGTTTGACAGCACGTAGCCTTTTGTTATGAATAATTATCACATCGAACCGTGATCCATTTATATATCAATTCAAGCTACAAATGTCCTTTAATATCTAAATTCACTTACCTCCCAAATGATATATTTTCATATATGTACCGAAGGGGAATTTTTTAATTGATAATAATTTTCGTCCCATGGGATCGAACCACCGTCCAAGTGGACGGGGACGAAATCAGGACAGTCAGTGACGCTATCCAATCAGCCAACAGAGACGCTATAAGTTCATATCGATTCTGACCTTACAAATCACCCTCGATCTGGATGCTTTCGTAATTAGAATCGATATGGAACCCCGTCTACCATGTTGGCCAATTCGAGCGTTTGACAGCACGTAGCCTTTTGTTATGAATAATTATCACATCGAACCGTGATCCATTTATATATCAATTCAAGCTACAAATGTCCTTTAATATCTAAATTCACTTTACCTCCCAAATGATATATTTTCATATATGTACCGAAGGGGAATTTTTAAATTGATAATAATTTCGTCCCCCCATGGGATCGAACCACCGTCCAAGTGGACGGGGACGAAATCAGGACAGTCAGTGACGCTATCCAATCAGCCAACAGAGACGCTATAAGTTCATATCGATTCTGACCTTACAAATCACCTCGATCTGGATGCTTTCGTAATTAGAATCGATATGGAACCCCGTCTACCATGTTGGCCAATTCGAGCGTTTGACAGCACGTAGCCTTTTGTTATGAATAATTATCACATCGAACCGTGATCCATTTATATATCAATTCAAGCTACAAATGTCCTTTAATATCTAAATTCACTTTACCTCCCAAATGATATATTTTCATATATGTACCGAAGGGGAATTTTTTAATTGATAATAATTTCGTCCCCCCATGGGATCGAACCACCGTCCAAGTGGATCACGGTTCGATGTGATAATTATTCATAACAAAAGGCTACGTGCTGTCAAACGCTCGAATTGGCCAACATGGTAGACGGGGTTCCATATCGATTCTAATTACGAAAGCATCCAGATCGAGGGTGATTGTAAGGTCAGAATCGATATGAACTTATAGCGTCTCTGTTGGCTGATTGGATAGCGTCACTGACTGTCCTGATTTCGTCCCCGTCCACTTGGACGGTGGTTCGATCCCATGGGGGGACGAAATTATTATCAATTAAAAAATTCCCCTTCGGTACATATATGAAAAATATATCAGTTTGGGAGGTAAGTGAATTTAGATATTAAAGGACATTTGTAGCTTGAATTGATATATAAATGGATCACGGTTCGATGTGATAATTATTCATAACAAAAGGCTACGTGCTATCAAACGCTCGAATTGGCCAACATGGTAGACGGGGTTTCCATATCGATTCTAATTACGAAAGCATCCAGATCGAGGGTGATTTGTAAGGTCAGAATCGATATGAACTTATAGCGTCTCTGTTGGCTGATTGGATAGCGTCACTGACTGTCCTGATTTCGTCCCTGTCCACTTGGACGGTGGTTCGATCCCATGGGGGGACGAAATTATTATCAATTAAAAAATTCCCCTTCGGTACATATATGAAAATATATCATTTGGGAGGTAAAGTGAATTTAGATATTAAAGGACATTTGTAGCTTGAATTGATATATAAATGGATCACGGTTCGATGTGATAATTATTCATAACAAAAGGCTACGTGCTGTCAAACGCTCGAATTGGCCAACATGGTAGAACGGGGTTCCATATCGATTCTAATTACGAAAGCATCCAGATCGAGTGATTTGTAAGGTCAGAATCGATATGAACTTATAGCGTCTCTGTTGGCTGATTGGATAGCGTCACTGACTGTCCTGATTTCGTCCCCGTCCACTTGGACGGTGGTTCGATCCCATGGGGGGACGAAATTATTATCAATTAAAAAATTCCCCTTCGGTACATATATGAAAATATATCATTTGGGAGGTAAAGTGAATTTAGATATTAAAGGACATTTGTAGCTTGAATTGATATATAAATGGATCACGGTTCGATGTGATAATTAATTCATAACAAAAGGCTACGTGCTGTCAAACGCTCGAATTGGCCAACATGGTAGACGGGGTTCCATATCGATTCTAATTACGAAAAGCATCCAGATCGAGGGTGATTTTGTAAGGTCAGAATCGATATGAACTTATAGCGTCTCTGTTGGCTGATTGGATAGCGTCACTGACTGTCCTGATTTCGTCCCCGTCCACTTGGACGGTGGTTCGATCCCATGGGGGGACGAAATTATTATCAATTAAAAAAAAAAAATTCCCCTTCGGTACATATATGAAAATATATCATTTGGGAGGTAAAGTGAATTTAGATATTAAAGGACATTTGTAGCTTGAATTGATATATAAATGGATCACGGTTCGATGTGATAATTATTCATATATATATATATATATATATATATATATATATATATATATATATATATATATATATATATATATATATATATATATATATATATATATATATATATATATATATATATATATATATATATATATATCATATACATATATATATATATATATATATATATATATATATATATAGAACAAACAGGCTTTTAGCAAAACCACCATTCAGTGCATACGGGATCACGCAGAAATAGTGAAACACCCTCTTAGGTTAGATTCATTTTCCATTCTCTCTATCGAGTGGCCCCCATGGAGCTGGCAATAGTAGAAAGTCTCTACACTTTAAAGTTGAAACCTTCCTCAGTAACAACGAGAGGTCCACGGAGATGCTGTGTTTTTAAATTTTTAGTGTGTATGTTTGTATGCCTTCATGATGCAGGTATTTAGTTATATATTTATTTATTTATTTATTTTTTAATATTGCTTACTTTCCCTTTTTTATGCTTGTACATTACTTTGTTTTTATTATATATACAATGTAACCTTTGTGTAACATTTCTTCATTCTAATGATCGATCGTAATTTAGTGATTTTTAATTTTTTTTTCTTTCTGTGTTTTTGTATAGACTGATGATGGAGACAGTTACTCCGAAACCGGTAGTCATAAGAAATAAAGGATGTTTTATGTACAAGTGCTGGTTTTACTCTTTCTATCAGACTCCGTTTTCCAAGGGATAGATCAGTTGCAGATATATATATATATATATATATATATATATATATATATATATATATATATATATATATATATATATATATATATATATATATTTATATATATATATATATATATATATATATATATATATATATATATATATATATATATATATATATATATATATATATATATATATAGATATGTATGTATGTATATTGGGGGGAGAAGTGATGCTTAAGTAATATATATATATATATATATATATATATATATATATATATATATATATATATATATATATATATATATATATATATATATATATATATATATATATATATATATATATATATATATATATATATATATATATATATATATATATATATATATATATATATATATATATATATATATATATATATATATATATTGGGAGAAGTGATGCTTAAGTAATAAGTTTCATTGTGATGGGTAGGTAGGTGGTTTTCTTTAGAGAGAGAGAGAGAGATAATAAAAAAACCACCTACCCACCCATCACAATGAAACTTATCATTACTTAAGCATCACTTCTCCCCAAAAAATAATCCTTGCATTCGATCTTCCATTCTTGCACATTTTGCAACATTTTTCCAGAGAGATATTGCATATCCTTCGCAACAGCAGCAGAAGCAAAAGGCGAAAAAGAAGAAGAAGAAGAAGAAGAAGAAGAAGAAGAGGAAGAAGAAGAAGAAGAAGAAGAGTAATATCCCGAAGGAGGGAAAGAATTCCTACCTCGTCAGAATCCTTTTGCAACATTGCAGTTTTATTGCAGATGCAAATCTCGTATGACACCTGGGAGAATGCTTCCGAATATTATGGCTTTTTTTGGGACTGGGGCGAAATGGCATCTCGTCATGGGGGCGTTGCGATCGGGGCCTGATATTTCTCTGTGTCTGAGGAGTGTTAAGGCAACTTATACATACCTGATATTTCTCTGTGTCCTGAGGAGTGTAAGGCAACTTATACATATACCTGATATTTCTGTGTGTCCTGGAGAGTGTAAGGCAACTTATACATATACCTGATATTTCTCTGAGTCCTGGGGAGTGTAAGGCAACTTATACATATACCTGATATTTCTCTGGGTCCTGGGGAGTGTAAGGCAACTTATACATACACCTGATATTGTTCTGTATGCTTGGAGTAATTTGCGATGTACCGTAGGCTACAATAAGAGATACAAATTAATTTTTACATTGTGAGATACAACCAGTAATGAAAATAAACATATATAAGTTGTCGTATACTACCCGGCATACTGGAAAATATCAGGTATATGTATAAGTTGCTTTCCACTCCCCAGGACACAGGGAAATATCTGGTATATGTATAAGTTTCCTTACACTCCCCAGGACCCAGAGAAATATCAGGCACAAGTCGCCTGCCTTGCAACACCGCCCACCACGATGACGTCCCTGTCCCAAAAAGCCATAATATTCGGAAGCATTCTCCCAGGTGTCATACGAGATTTGCATCTGCAATAAAACTGCAATGTTGCAACAGGATTCCAACGTAAGAATTCTTTCTCCCCCTTTAGGATGAATTTTTTCTTCTTATTCTTTTCTTCTTCTTCTTCTTCTTGCAATTGCGAAGGATATGCAATATCTCTCTCGGGAGAGATGTTGCAAAATGTGCAAAATGTGCAACAATACAGGATCGAATGCAAGGATTATCTTCTGGGAGAAGCGATGCTTAGTAAGTGACAAGACTCTCTCTCTCTCTCTCTCTCTCTCTCTCTCTCTCTCTCTCTCTCTCTCAAACAGGTAGAAATTGGTAGAAGTGAGCTTACTCGTTCTCTCTTTCTCTCTCTCTCTTTCTCTCCACCCTTCTCGCGAACATAAATGGAAACTAATGAAAGGAATGTGCTAACTCATCTTCCTTGGTGAGACGTTCCTGCGCGAAGTCAGATTAATCAACAGATATCACAAGTTTAACAAACGTCTAGAATTTGAGAAATATCTAGAAGTGTTCGTGAACTATCGGTGATAAGATTAGTGTGAAAATAGTAGGATAAAGCGTCTTCTAAGTTAGTTTATCAAGTGAAATACTGCAAATCAGAACAAGATGGCAGTAAGTTCCAACTGCGGAAAAAAATGGCGAGATTTAGCTTGCTTGGCAGATTCGCAATACGATGAGGTAGCAGGAAGGGAACTGGCATTTCTGATCTATGAAATCAGCAAAAGTCCTAACCAAAGATACAAAAGCCATTCATAGATATATTAGAAGGATACAATCCTTCAAACTGGAACAAATCAAATGAAACATCTTGAAAATAATTGAAGAAGTTCCAAATAAAATCCAAGTGGTCAAGAGACTCATAAAGAAAAATATACATAAACCAACATATTCCGACAAAGAAAATGAATAAGGTGAACCTTGTGAATATCCTAATTGATGTATTAGGAAAAAGAATGCCAAAAGCATGTAAACTGTGTAAGGTGTGGCATAGCATAGTTAATCCACAAAACCTAATCAGAAATGTGCTGCATGCAACATTCCGACCCATCCACAGTGTGCTGAGGTAATGCAAGATATGAGAAAAGACACAAGAATTTTTTGCTCAACATGTCTACCATGGATAGACAATGTTATTAAATCAAGATTGAATGTACAAATAGTTGAGGATGAAGAAGAAGAAGAAGAGAGAAGAAGGAAGAAGCAAGAAGAGGAAAACGTAAGAGAAGTAAACAAACTGAAATGACAGAAAAAGATAAAGGAAAACAAAGAACAAGATAAAAAAGTATGGATGCAGAGATACTCATTGATACTACCAAGTGAGGCTATATAAAGCAGCATACCTACGAAGAAATAAATTACGATATGACAACACAAAAGAAAATGCCGAAGAGGCTCTACCCAGATCTACACAATGACGGGAAAGAGGAAAACAAAAAATATACAAAAAGACAAAATCTTGAACCTTTTGAAAAGAGGGAATTGCAGATTTGGAGAAAAATGTTACTACAAACATCCTAAGGTATGTCACAACTATGAAATATATGGTAAATGTGCATACCTAGATGGCTATGAGGATGATTGCAGAGATCTACATCCAAACCAAAAATATGCAAAAAACCTAAAAGAAGAAAAGGATGTAAGTTCGACAAAAAATGTAAATATATGCACCCTGTAGCCATGAAAATAATCAAATAAATAACCAATCAAGTAATAAAATCCAAAATAAGAAAAGAAACAAATAAAGAGAGGAATGAAGAATATCAGGTAAAGAAAAAAGCAAGCCATCAACGAGATATGCAGAGGTGTCAGCAAAAAATTTCAATGCATCAGCTCCAAGATTCTACTCAAGAGATAATAACTGTTTTTATTATGCAAGAGGATATTGTTTTCATATGGAGAAAATTGCAGATTCAGACACAAAATGAATAATTATGATGAAGGAAGAACAAATATTATGGAAAAGTTGGATTTTTTAATGTCAGAATTTCTGGAAATGAAAAAAAGAACAACATACCAGAACAGGAAAGAGGACATGGGAAAATCCTTATTATTACAAATATTAAATGAAGGAGAAAACACGCAAACCATCATAGTGATGAATGCGCAGGGTTTGAGTTACGAGTAACTCAAAAAGGAAAATAGAGTACTTAGAAAGAACTAACCCAAATTGAAAAGAAAATAGATATAATGAATGTAAGTGAAACCTGGTATTCCCAAGAGACTGGGAATGATGATCAAATAAAAGGGTTCCAAACTTATAGATCAGATAGAAAAAATAGGAATCAAGGGGGAACCGCAATATATGGGAAAGACAAAAAACAAGGAAAAATATATGAGAAATATAGTAACTCAGAATGTGAACTAATAGCGGTAGAATTTGAATCTGAAAATTAATGAACATAGTAATATATAGACCTCCTAATACTAAAGAGTTTGACTTAATAATAGAAAAATTGGATGATATAGTAGAAATCACAAGGACTGGACTATTCTCCTATCTGGAGACTTCAACTTTCCTTTCGTAGACTGGAAACGAACGAATAGGAGATTGTGGATGTACTTATACATTAAAAAAAGAGAGTAATAGTAGTGCAGAAGATAAGAGGCAATTCGAAAAGCTATTAGATATGCTACTAGAATACAACATTCAACAAATAAATCACCTGCCAACAAGAAAGGAAAATACTTTAGACCTAGTATTTGTGAACGAGATGAATTATGTTAAAGAAATAATAGTTTATAATGCGAGTATTTCAGACCATAATGTCATAGAATTAACAGTCCATTCCAAAGCAAGTGAAAACGAGATAAGCAAGAATGAAAAAGTGGGAAGGATATGGAAAATACAACTTCTACAGTAAAAATATAAAATGGTCAGAAATAAATGAAGAATTAAACAAAGATTGGATAACATTTTCGTAAGTGATGACATAAAGGTAAATACGGAGATATTATATAAAATATTAGAGAAAATAGGATAAATATATACCGAAGAAGAAAAGTAAACATCAGTCATGCATACCAAGAGACAGAAGGATCTTGTTCCGAAAAATCAGAAAGTGGAAAAAAAGGTCATTGCAAAAGAAAAAAATGCATGGAAAGTTATAGAACTAAAAAGTAAGATAGAAAAAGCAGAACAAAAGATTATACAATCAAAGAAAATGAAAAACGGGACTTGGAAGAAAAAACCCTATTAAATATCAAGCAAAATCCCAAACTATTATACTCATATGCGAAGAAGATGAATAAAAGAAGATAGAAATAGGCCCTCTAAGAATTGAAGGGAGATTAACGAATGAAAAAAAGGAAATTTGCAACATATTGGCAGAGAACGATATAAGAGAGAATTCACCCCTAGAATAGATAATGAAGATAATGATATAGAAGTAAGGGATGAAAATAGTGAATATTTAGCTGACATAGATATTAATGAAGCTGATATTGTGCAGGCTATTAATGAAAATTAAAAATGGAGCTGCTGCAGGGCCGGATGGAGTGCCTGCTATTTTGTTAAAGAAAGTAGTTCATTCTATCGCAAAGCCACTTGCAATATTATTAAGACAAAGTGTAGATACAGGCAAGATTTATGATGAGCACAAATTAACATATATTACCCCTACTTTCAAAAGTGGATCAAGACTAGAGGCAAGTAATTATAGGCCTGTGGAGTCTAACATCACATATTATGAAAGTGTATGAAAGGGTAATGAAGAAAAATATTATGAAACATTTTAATAAAAATAATTTGTTTAATAAAGGACAACATGGTTTCGTACCCGGAAAAAGTACACAAACCCAACTGTTAGTCCACCGTGAGAACATATTCAAAAATATGAAAAAAGCGGAAATGAAACAGATGTGGTTTATTTAGACTTTTCAAAAGCTTTTGACAAAGTAAACAATAATACATTAGCGAAGAAAATTAGAAAACACAATATCGTGGATAAAGTAGGAAGATGGTTAAAAGAATTTTTACACACAACAAAACAGATAGTTATTGCAAACGACGAGAAATCGGATGAAGCCAAGGTAATATCCGGTGTGCCGCAAGGTACGGTGTTAGCTGCAATACTGTTTGTTATTATGATGAAGACATAGACAGTAATGTTAAGGATTCGGTAGTGAGTAGTTTCGCTGATGACACAAGAATAAGTAGAGAAATTACTTGTGATTAAGATAGGAACGCTCTACAAAGAGACCTTAACAAAGTATATGATTGGGCAGAGGTAAATAGGATGGTATTTAACTCTGATAAATTTGAATCAATAATTATGGAGACAGAGAAAGAAAGCTATATGCATATAGGGGACCTAATAATAATGAGACAATCACAAATAAGGAAGCAGTTAAAGACCTTGGTGTGATGATGAATAGGAACATGTTATGCAATGATCAAATAGCAATTCTGTTGGCAAAATGTAAAGCAAAAATGGAATGTTGTTACGGCACTTCAAAACAAGAAAGCTGAACACATGATTATGCTTTATAAAACATATATTCGTAGTCCACTTGAATATTGCAATATGATATGGTACCCACACTATCAAAAGGATATTGCACAAATAGAGAGTGTACAAAGGTCCTTTTACAGCTAGAATAGAAGAAGTTAAAGACCTTGACTACTGGGAAAGACTACAATCCTTAAAAATTATATAGTCTGAGGAGAAGAGAACGCTACATGATAATCAGGCATGGAAACAGATAGAAGGAATAGCAGGAAATATCATGGAACTAAAAATATCAGAAAGAGCAAGCAGAGGTAGATTAATAATGCCCAAAACTATACCAGGAAAAATAAGGAAAGCACACAGGACATTAATCCACTACGCACCAGCATCGATAATGCAGCGTCTATTCAATGCGTTGCCAGCTCATCTGAGGAATATATCAGGAGTGAGCGTAGATGTGTTTAAGAATAAGCTCGACAAATATCTAAACTGCATCCCAGACCATCCAAGATTGGAAGATGCAAAATATACCGGAAGATGTACTAGCAACTCTCTGGTAGACATTAGAGGTGCCTCACATGAGGGACCTGGGGCAACCCGAAACAAGATGTAAGGTCTGTAAGGTAAGGTAAGGTCTCTCTCTCTCTCTCTCTCTCTCTCTCTCTTACACACACACGGACACACTTCCATACGCTCTCTCTCCCCTACTATCTAACTCAGTCTCCATATATAGCATTACCTTAATACGTACGTGTTTACAAAGTTATTCTTAAACTAGCAGGAATAAACAGCATCTAATTTTAGACTCAAGTTATCAACAAGAGCTTAACCTCAATACCAAGGACAGTACCCCATTCTAGGTGGGTAGGATAGGTGGGTATATTAGCCTGGAGATCGTCGTGTGGGTGGGGATTTTATTTGACGTCATAGCTAAACAGTGATAAAAAAGATAAAATAAAAAATATGCTGTTTTATTTAATCATTTTGTTGTGTTCAGTTCAGTTAGCGTTGAGTAATATCAGACGAAACTCTTTGAATGGTTTCAGGAGAAAAGTACCTTTCAGTTATTTTATACAGAGGGTTACGTGAGGATAAATTGTGCATATATATATATATATATATATATATATATATATATATATATATATATATATATATATATATATATATATATATATATATATATATATATATATATATATATATATATATATATATATATATATATATATATATATATAT
>NC_087215.1:4407954-4418403 GCF_015104395.2 Macrobrachium nipponense | reverse complement strand
TCCGTCCCTCCTTATATTTGGGGGGTGATAGCACGGGGTCTGCCCCATGCTGATCCCCTATTGGCTGGTGGCGGCGAGTCTTCGTTTTCATTGGTGGCTTAATTTATTTTGAGTACCCGTTATTACACAAGTACTTGGGAGGCACGGTCGAGTTCCTGTAGTGTCCTGCCAGGTCGAGCAGTGGGAGAGGGCTCTCCTGATGAAGGCCCTGACGATGGTTGCTTTTGAATCTGGCGGGGCACTCGCTGTTACCATTGAGGCAAAGTCTCTCTCTCTCTCTCTCTCTCTCTCTCTCTCTCTCTCTCTCTTTCTTGAAGCGAGCTTGCGTCTGGAGCTGCCAGACATCCTAAGGCTAGGAAGCTGAGGGTGGACTGCTCTCGGTGTGGTGTCCGTCCTCATTATATTCGGGGTCGACAGCAGGGGGTCTGCCCCATGCCGATCTCCTATTGGCTGGTGGCGGTAAGTCTTCAGAAAAACAAATTAGCCGTGACGTCCCGTAGCGTAACGCAACGTCCATCAACGTTACTGTGCCGATTAGGAGGTCTAGAGACGGCTGCAGGACTTGCAGCATCGCAACCAACGACCCAGAGAAAGGGGCTTGAGACCTGGCTCAAGCCACCAATGAAAAAGAAGACCTGCCACCACCAGCCAATAGGAGAGCAGCATGGGGCAGACCCCCTGCTGTCGACCCCGAATATAAGGAGGACGGACACCACACCAAGAGCAGTCAACCCTCAGCTTCCTAGCCTTAGGATGTCTGGCAGCTACACACGAAAGCTCGCTTCAAGAAAGAGAGAGAGAGAGAGATCGTTAATGACTTTGATGACTATGGTATCATAGTTTATCTGTAGAATTCAAATATATACACCTATTTTGACACTGTATTTGATCACGACCTCTAGAGGCGCTCTACTAGCCTGTCTAAGTAGCACGGAAAAAACCGCTGTTTCGTAAAACGAGAAGATCTCTACAAGTGTAACGCTGCTGAAGTAGCTATTACTTTTTAATAAAGTATGCTTGAGAGAGGGGTCTACTTCCTAATAATTATTATTATTATTATTATTATTATTATTATTATTATTATTATTATTATTATTATTATTATTATTATTATTATTATTAATCAGAAGATGAAACCTATTCATATGGAATTCAAGCTTACAAAGAATATTATGGTGTTCATTAGGAAGAAGTGAGACGAAGTAAAGGGAAAGACAGAGAGGAGAGATACCACTTAAAAATATCAATTAACTAACAAATGGATAAAAATGTATTAAGAAGCAAGGAGAATAGTATTAGAGGCAGTAATGTATTGCACCTTCGCGGGAACTTCTGAAGTTCCAATTGCACAGTCCAACGACCTGAGGAACAAAGGACCCTTGGAACTCTGGAGAAGTTATACATCTGGCATCACTCAGATCAGCTGATCCTGACAGCTCGCGTAGCATCACTCGGGCAATTTAGATCAGCTGATCTTGACAGCTCCGCGTAAACAGACTTATTATTGACTGAGTGAGATGCTAATGGCAGCAGCAGCAGCCTAGGGCGTTGATTATGCTGAGGGGGCGGGGGGGGGGGGGGGGGGGGGGGGGGTGGGGGGGGGGGGGGGGGGGGGGGGGGGGGGGTGGGGGGGGGGGGGGGGGGGGGGGGGGGGGGGGGGGGTGGGGGGGGGGGGGGGGGGGGGGGGGGGGGGGGGGGGGGGGGGGGGGGGGGGGGGGGGGTGGGATAAGCACCTGCTATGTTTGCTCATTTCCCTTCGCTGAGTTCGCTAAATGCATGATTCTGTCTTTCTCTAGATAAATTTGGATGAATTTCGTGTTGAGATACTGTGATCTGGGGTTTGTTTGACAGAATGCGTAAACTGGTTATGGAATATATGGAAGTAGGATGAGAGAGAGAGAGAGAGAGAGAGAGAGAGAGAGAGAGAGAGAGAGAGAGAGAGAACCCTAGACCTTAGAAAAATAGAGTTGGAAAGAGAGGGAGGAATTAAACCTTTGCAAAATAGAGCTGAAGATAAAAAGAGAGAGAGAGAGAGAGAGAGAGAGAGAGAGAGATTTTTACGTAAACTAAAACACATTTCCCCATCAAAATGGAACACGGGATGAAAGTGACAAGTGATGCATTTTAATGAAGATACCCTTTATAAGTACACTTATGCATTTAAAAAAGTGACTCAGAGAGCTCTCAAGTACGGAGGACCTTGATGATCAAAAGAGAAATGCATCTAGTGGTGTCCTTTATATCAAAAAAGATACTTTTTGGGGGTAAAAATAGAAATATTTTACCTAATCCAACGTCAGTCTGAAACTTTATTCAGCTCAGTGGTCTGGTTAAACTAAGATATACTTTCTTTCTTTTTTTAAATGAATTACTGCAAAGTTCTTGGAACTGTAAGATACAGTCATGTCTGTATTGTTTGGTTGTATTCAAACTATTTTAATCGGTGACATCTAAGTTTTTTAGTGTTCTGTAAAATAAAACTAATGTGTCGGCTTTGTCTGTCCGTCCGCACTTTTTCTTTCCGCCCTCAGATCTTAAAAAACTACAGAAAAAGCTTTGTTTGTTTTTTGTATATAAGGTGTTTTTACGTTGCATGGTACCAGTGGTTATTCATCAACGGGACCAAAGGGTTTACGTGACTTCCGAAACACGTCGAGAGTGAACTTCTATCCCCTGAAATACACATCTCTCACCCCTCAGTGGCATGCCCGAGAATCGAACTTGCGACCACCGAGGTGGCAGACCAAGACCATTCCGATCACGCCACTGAGGCTCTCCTACGGAATAAGCCGTCACAAGTTTTCTTTTCAGAAAACCTGAAAAATCAATAGAATCTCTTGTGCGTTCAGTAATATTTATATCATAAAATAATATACTTTACAAATCGCAAAACTATAAGAATGTAAAACTGCCTTTCTCTGACTTAAGATCACGCCTTTAACAGTACCCTTAAATAAAGATTTATATTCACAATTTTTTTCTGTATTCGCTTATAATATGACATGAAAATTCTCTTTACTCCGAAGAAGAGAAAATGAGTCGTTAAGTATTCCAAATATTTCGGATAAAAATTGTATTAACGTCCTGAGGAAGAGCCGTAATGTTTGCATAAGCGAGGAATTTTATATATTTTATTTATTATTTTCTCTATTTTTCTCTTTCTTTAATCTCTCACATGAGACCAAAGATTAGGGAAGGATTTTGGTAAATGCAAATTATTTTCTTTTTATTTAGGATTCCATAATATTTCAGACTGAATACGTACGAATATCTGACACCCACCCAATAAAAATAAAAAGTCATGCAATACTTGAACCTTGTAATAAAAAATAAAAAAAAAATTTACAACAACCTTTCATAGACGAACTTTCTTCAAGAAAGTCTATCCTTACTTTCACCTCCTTTCCTGAGAGCTATTTTATTTTTATTTCTTTTATAAAGAAATCTTATCTCCTTGGCGAGAAATAGAAAGTTTTCGATCTCCTTGTCACTTGTGTAAGAGATCTCCTGAGCTTAGCTGATCTGGGATGGTTGACAATGCATTCGATTTGACTTTTTGGAAAAAAAGCAAGAAAAAGAAACATTTATCCTCTACATCATTCACAATGGCATTTCTCCTGTTTATTTAATTTTAGAATGTCAGCTTAAGGGTGGTTATTTGTTTGTAAAAATGTCCTTATTTTGCTATGGAAGAAAGTGAGTGCTCTCTCTCTCTCTCTCTCTCTCTCTCTCTCTCTCATCTCTCTCTCTCTCTCTCTCTCTCTATATATATATATATATATATATATATATATATATATATATATATATATATATATTATATATATAATATATATATTTAGGCTTGTGCCTTGCTATGATAAGTGGCGCCCTATGAGAGGTAATGTTAGACTAGAGCGATAATCTATACGCTAAGTCGGTTGGTATTGCACTTGCCATCTTCAATGGAGTGTCTGGGGTTTTGTAGATCACTTACGAAGTCGGTATTATCTTTACGACGATGTGTTAAACTCATGGTTCGGTGAGGTTCTTGTAAAAACACTAAGTATAAAAAATTATATATTCTTCTGAAGTTTTACATGGTGAAGATCAGATATGATTGTACAAGTCTTCTAATAACGATAGCTTGATCGCTTCTGCCAATGATGATGGCTAATCCTATTCCTCTACATGATAAAGCTTAGGTAAAGAGGTACAGATCTTCTAATGACGATCGCTAAACTCTGTTCTGCTTGTCTACCATCTCCGTTACAAGTTATGAAGGAACAGACAGTAGTTCGAACATATGAACATACATACAATGACATAGTTTCATACGAACACACAATCAAATGATGACACGCTAGAGATCACGTAGGCGTTTGAATAATAGTCGGGGTAGTTGTCTCAAGCAGGGAGCTTGGACAATATGTATAAACAATTGAATGACTACAGGTGACGACATGTTATCTTAGCCTACTTTTAAATATTGTATACGTCATCTTTAGCGTCTCTAGTCTGATCACATTCCTGCAAGCAATCTGGTTGACCTCTTTAGTTTTATTCTTTTTATATATATGGACTAACATTCCATATTTTTATTATGTACACTTACATCAGCTCGGTCAGCTACCAAAACCACTACTGAATATTACTCAAAACTTGACTTGCATTTGACTTATAGGAGTGTGATACAGACACCATGTGAATATATATATATATATATATATATATATATATATATATATATATAGATATATATATATATATATATATATATATATAGTAAATAAAAATTCATTGTGTACATGAATTGATTCAAGTAATAAAATATAAAACCAATGATATTGGTAAATATAGTGATCACATGATATAATATAATGATACATTTTTTTCACTTGCATCTCATTAAGATAACATATGCTACAGAAATACTAATGTACTCTGATAATTGCATAGAATGAGATTAACATGATAAAAATCATATTTTAACTGATAAAAAATTTCATATATGAATTGATAACATTATTAATGTTTTATGCTGATGATTCGTTTGATTTTTACGCTAAATGTTTTATATATCTGCGGATATTGTTAGATAAAAGGTAACTGATTGATTATAGGCTACCTGATTTGTTTATACATATGTATATGGATTCATATATTATGATTAATATATTGTGCACTTTAAATAGATTCCTACTGCGTACACGCAAAGATATATTTAAATTCTGTTATTTATGATCATTTATATAAGAGATTCCTATTGCGTACACGCAAGATATATTTCGACTCTGTTATTTATGATCAATTATATATAGGATACATGATACTAAATATATAGGATACATGACCGAGGTTATACTACTTCACTTTTAACTAGCTTTCGAACAACTTTTTCGTCCATTACACAGTTCCAGACAACCACCTATAGCCCAATGAAACGGCCCGTTTTCACAGGGTTAAAACAAGGGGAAAATTTGCCTGGGCGGGTCCAACGTTCTATTTTTTGCGCTCATACTTTATTCTCTGCATCCTAAGCTACACGATTACGTTCGCGATGAATAAAAAAAAAAAAAAAAAACATCCCCAGCACGAGTCCTTCGCCGCAAGTAGAGTTGAATATCCTCGGGTCGTAAATTGTCGGAAGTATGTCCCTTATTGTAGTCGATTTCCGACAGTAGCCGGAGCGTTCCGCATTAAAAACGAGATAACGACGAGATACGTGTCGGTCGAGATTAACGAACGAGATACGGTGTCGGTCGAAGAAGTCCATAGAAATTTCCTTTCACATTGTAGGCGGTTGTTACTTGACTGTAGTCGTCCGCTGCGACGAACGATTTTTTTGAAGTTGCGATGTGAAACTCTCGTACTGCAGAATACTGTAACCAGGTTCCATTAATCAGCCTGCAAGTGAATATACTTGTCAACAAGGGCAAAGTAAATTCAGACACATCCAAAATACAGGGGAGGGAGAGAGCCATTTAGACCAGACTTAATTAACCCATGAATTCGCTGATATTTTGGAATTCAAAAGAGTCCGCTGTACAAACTTTTTTATCCATGGCATTAACAATGAGTGAACCTATCCAGGTCTATGATGACTTGTAAAAATATCCATAATTATAAAAATAAATAGATATCATTACGAATCTCAAAAGAAAATTTCGATATTAACTGGTAGTTAAGTTACTAGACAAAGAAGTGGAAAACGGAGCTAATTGTAAGATTGCCAGGCAACATAAGAGTCCAAAGAGAAGATTAATCATGATTCTATGTGCCCTAACAAAAGTTTCATATTCAATTTTCTCGTGCGCATCCTCTGAGGTTAACTTTTTAAAACATTATTAATAGGTAGGAGATGCAACGAAAAACCCACTATGTAACTAAGTTTTTTATATAAACTTTGGGTTTTTCAAGAAAATGTGACATTTTCCCATGAATGTTTTTACTTGAATTGTAATAGGCTAATGTTGCAAGTAAATATTTCATATATACATATCTTGATACTTCTAAATGTCTATGAGGTTCAGAAAAAAAAATTAATTCATTCTGTGTTATAGAAATTCTATTCGCTTATATTGTTCATCAATTTTAAAATGATTACAAGTCCTTAACTAATTGCATTACACACACGGATAAGAATATGTTATGTGGCCTGTCATGTGACCTATGAACCACATGTGAAGTTCATGAACTAAGCATTTCCTTTCTCCAGTCATCTGCTTTTGCAAGCAGAGAACGACACAGATGAAGCCTGTGTAAGCAGATTATTGAGGTAAAAGGAACAAATGCTGATACGGCAATGATGACGTCGTCACTTGGCAGGAGATTGCTCTCAGACCAGCAAGGAAGTTTACGTTACTGTTACTTGCTGTAAGAGATACGCCTTTAGTAGGATAAATTTTTTTTTTTTTTGTTTTTTTTTGTTTTTTTAATACTCGACCCCACATGGAGAGAATGAATGTCTTGAAAAAAAAAAAAAAACAAACAACAGTACCAAAATTGAAACAATATATTAGTTTCAATGTTGGCATTTATGTTAAATAAATATTCCTTATTCAAACTATATGAAAAAGGTTCCATACAAATTCTATATATATTATTAGCCCTGTATAAGATTCATATAGGATTATTCCATAGATAACATTTTCACTTCTAGACTTCCTGACTTAAAATCACTCTTTTATTTTATTTATTTATTTTCATTTATTATTAGTTATTTATTTATTTATTTATTTAATTTTTTTTTTTCATTGACTACGAATATAAAATCACCGGGACAGACAATATGTCAGTAGATTTTGGATGTGTTTGAACTTTTAGCTTATTTGTCATTACTAAAGCGTTAAGTTAGAGTTCAAATCTTTACGCATATATATTTGGATATTTAATTATCTTATGGTTACGTTTTGCTTATGATTTTATCGTGATTCCTTTTTTATTATAATTTGTAACCCTTCCGACTTCTTACGGAGTGTATTATATTGACTCCACTTGTATCCATATTTATTTTATTTTTTTATATTTATTTATTTATATATTTTTATATATATTTGATAAATTAATGGTTGGCTTGAATATGTGGAAAAGTGTTCTAGCGGCGTACCGTATAAGGCTACTTGCGCATCAATTCTATAGATACAAGATATAAATGATAAAGGTATTTAAAACCGCGAGAACCGCTATAATCCGGTCGGATCCAATATCACGAGTTTGTAACTCGTAAGACATTGACACTTCCTATTTAATTATCCGTTATTCTACCAAACCGATTGACTCTGGGTGATCAATATATTATTGTTTTCTTTTCAATGGAAAGGAATTCACACAACGTGTTAAGGAGATTATTATTGATTTACACCACCCGGGGTCACAGATTATTATGTGTTGAATTCCATATTTACTGATTTAGCACTCATAAATATTCCTAACGCACTCAATTGCGTGTTTTGTTTTTAGTGCTATTAATTCTATATAACGTTGTCAAGGAACTATTAACACTAAGAAGTGTTTATTCCCTCTGTCAGACTCGTAATCTGTTAATAAATTCTACGTATATTCTTTCAAGGATTGGATTTGGCACAGGATAGGCCCCTAAAACTGACAGGTGTCTTAGTGTATCCCTTGTTTTTATGACACATGTTTTACAATTAGTTATGTGCTTTTTATATCTGTAAGCATTGTAGGCCAGTAAAATAGTGATTTGGCTTTCTGTGACATACTATGGAACCCTGGATGACGGAATGCAACCGAGTTTATATGACGATTGGTATGAAAGAGATTATTATTACTACCTGGTCGTTAGTCATCTGCTGTGTTTTCTCGGGTTTTCCCCCCTCGTCACAGACCTACATATAATATTCCATTTGATCACATTATTTTGATACACATACTTTAAATGTACTTTTGCTTTAGGGTTTCTGCTCGAAGTGTTTATTGTTTTTGCCTAGCCACTGACCCTGTTTCCGTTTCGAAGTGTTTATTGTTTGGTGTTTATTGCTGCTGACACTTGGTTTTGTTCAGTTTGTAACAGTTCTGCGCTCTCCGACCCTCAGATATGCAATGCTCGCGAACCTCTTGGGTTAAGGAATTTTCTTGTTTAGATACGGTTTTAACAATAGGCAACGGATGTTTCTATATCTTTTAGTCCAATTAATGGTTCTTTGCTGTATGGTGCGGGATTGCGGGATAATGCGTCAGCTATGATATTTGCTTTCCCAGGTAGATATCTTATCTTGGCTCCAATAAACTGAATGATCATTTGTCACCGAGTTCCTTTTGGACTGTGATTAAAGCCTTTGAAAAACTCGGTAAAGGACTCATGTTCAGTAAGGACTTATCAGGCATAGCCATAGATTATGAACTTAAAATGGTGTACTAGTGTTAAAGATACCTAGCCCTTCCTTGCCTATTACTGCATATTTACTTTCAGAGGGCTTTAGTTTACGTGAATAAAAAAGCTATAGGGAAGAACTGTTTATCATATTACTGAAGTAGTATCCCTCTTACCCTTGGTCTGAGGCGTCTGTTGCAATAAAAAAAAATTCCTTATTTAAATCAGGGATTTTTTAAGTTAGGTAAGCTGCATTTTCCGCTTTTAAAGATATCGAACGCCTGTTGATGCTTTTCAGACCATAATAAATCTACGCTCTTCTTCGTAAGATCTGTTAAAGGAGCTGTCATCATTGAAGAGTTACATATTTACATACGATTGTAATACCCACTACAGCGCAAAAGTGCTGTATCCCCCCTTTTACGTTAATAAGTACCAGGAAAGTTATGAATAGCCGACACCTTACCATGGACTACTTTTAAGGACCTTGACCAGACACATAAAACCTAGATAAACATGTTCGGTTTTAAAAAACTCACATTTAGATATTTTACTCTGAGATTATTTGTCTTTGTCTCTGTAGCACTAGCTCTAGTTTATGTGAATGTACTTCTAAGGTATTAGAAAGATTATAAGACCAACCAATAGCATGTAGAGTATCCCTAAAAAATCTCCAACACTATATTGTAATTGGGGCGCAACGTAAGCCAGAGGCATATGTAAAAATTGATAATGTCCCCTGAGTGTGCTGAAAACGGTATATGAGGTACAATCACTTAGGTAATGGTATCAGGTAAAAGCCTTTAAGTAAGTCCAAGTTGGTGAAAAAAAAAAAAAATTTATTCTAACCTAACAGAGATAAGATGTCGTCGGTACATGGCACTGGAAACTATCGGGAGTCGTTTCCTTGTTTAAGCGTCAGAAATCTACGCAGATAACGCCAAGTCCGATCTTTTATGGCATGACATTTGAGGGAAAAATTATATGGGTGGGCTTATTTGATATCCTAATGACTCCTATTACTAACTTTTTTCAACTTCGTCATTTATCTCTATTTTGAAATTTCATTGAGAATCTATACGAAGGTACGAAATAGCTTTATGTTTGTCCTTAGACCGTGTTTTGTGTTAAATTACATCCGTTTTTTTCCAGAGATCACTCGCCAGTGGAGAAACTTCCTGGTATTCAGGTAGAAAATAAAAAAAAAAAATCTGCTGAATCACCTCTGCTTGAATGACTTTACGGATATTACTTTAGATAGATATCAGAGAGATTCATCCACGACTGGTTGGGCGTGATTAAAAATTAGCAACAATAAAAATGCGATATTTATAACTTCCGTATCCACGATATGTATACTTTTAGGGCTTTGTTCGCGGAAATCGTTATATTTCAGAGTGTCGGGAAGGATTAAAATTTCATTTCCCAGCAAAGTCTTTTTACACGCACTAAGACATTCGAGGGTGCATGCTTCTCGAGATTTTGCGTGCAAAGTGCGACTGCGGTTGTGGGAGAATTCTGTTGGGTCATTTGAACAATGTTACGATTTATGAGACAAATGTATAGTTCCTTTATATAAGTTATTATTTGATTAACTGTCTCATTTT
Source organism: Macrobrachium nipponense (assembly GCF_015104395.2). Classification (NCBI taxonomy): domain Eukaryota; kingdom Metazoa; phylum Arthropoda; class Malacostraca; order Decapoda; family Palaemonidae; genus Macrobrachium; species Macrobrachium nipponense. The sequence goes on along the minus strand of NC_087215.1, from coordinate 4,407,981 downwards.
TGTTCAAAAACGGATTTTAATATGTTT
>NC_087215.1:4395454-4402954 GCF_015104395.2 Macrobrachium nipponense | reverse complement strand
CTCTCTCTCTCTCTCTCTCTCTCTCTCTCTCTCTCTCTCTCTCTCTCTCTCTCTCTTTCAAGATAGAGAAGTATAAAACCAGAATCTTATTTGTGTAACTCTCTCTTTCTCTCCTATATGGACTCCTATAGCGACCGATTTAGGAATTTCGGGAATTTCAGGAATTTCATATTTTTCTCAATGACAAGTTATTTTGAGGCGATTTTTTTTCTATGAGATCATATGGTCTGAGGTATTACACCGACAGAGAGAGAGAGAGAGAGAGAGAGAGAGAGAGAGAGAGAGAGAGAGAGGGGCTGAACAGAGAGAGAGAGAGAGAGAGAGATAAACCCTTCCAAATCAGCTTTACATTTGGCTTTAATCTCCCCTAAAGGAATATACTTCCTCCAAACAGTAACGAAGTAAAATGTCTTTCTGTTAACTCGGGGATAATCTATTTATTTCTGAAAGTAAATATATCACGGGGATCGGATTGTTAAGGCCTAACGACGATAAACAAATTGCAGTTAAGTGGATGATACAATAAACAGTGCTGAGTGGCGTACTTTCTCTCTCTCTCTCTCTCTCTCTCTCTCTCTCTCTCTCTCTCTCTCTCTCTCTCTTTTTCACTGTATAATACATACAATGTGTGATGCTTATTCTCTCTCTCTCTCTCTTTATCCCCAAATTCCGCCAAGAGCTCGCTTACCATTTCAATATGCTCACTATAATCCGAATTAGCTAAATGTTCTCTGAATATTCTCTTCCTTGATAGCGTTTCTGCCTCTGAAAACTCAGATTTCCCCTTTACAATAGCCACTGAACCACTGTCATGACTCCAATCTTAGAGATTTGCCACATATGTATTCTTCTGGTATTTCCTAACTGTATCATTACAGTTCAGTAATTCTATCCATGTAACACCAGTGGTTGATACACTGTTCACTGATGCCGTGCTAATGATCCCTCTTAGTTTCTCACTACCCTCAATTATGCTCACATCCGCGCTTTTTTCACTTCCCTCATTTTGACTTTTACCATAGTCTTTGAACCTGGCATTAAAACAACATCCTCTGATAAAACACATTTATATTTGTGGTTACTACCTCCCCGTTCCACAATCCCATAAATATCACCACCTGTGGTTCTCATTGCATCCACCCCATTGTTAGTATCAGTAATAATATCAATATTAGTATCAGTATCACCTTCCATAACGCCATTGTCACATCCACCAAAATTGTTACCACTGTGGCCCCCCCAACATCCCGGTAAACATACACCACAGTTATTCCCATTATTCCCCGTATCATCAGTGTGGGTTTTGGTATCACCACCCCGCATATCACCAGTATCATCACCATTAGCACCACCAAACGCACCCGCTTTTTCAATAATCTCCATATCCAGGTATTCCAACTGTTATACCACTAACACCCACATGGACCGAAATCTTGTGTCTCCTAAATGCAGGATAACCCAGCAAAGGTCTGTTGCCCAACGCAACCCCTTTTATAACCAAAAATGGTTCTATTAATACTCTGTCACCGAGAGTAAACCGTATTCGAACACAACCCAGGGTATTTAATCTATGGGCTTGCACATCACACACCATCTCCGTTGAGGGTTTCGAAGGGTAATGGGAGAACATGGACTGATACAAATTATAATCCATTAAGTTTATACTAGCACCCGTATCAATGAAGACCGGGATATCAACATCCTCCAATGTTCCATAAACTATAGACCTGGGCTCTGGGGCATCCCCCACGAGAACACATTGGCATGTACAAATCATCTGTACCCTTTTTGTTGATCAGCTTTTCAAAACTTTTGCCAATCCCTTTGCCCTCTTAAGTGACCTGCCTGGAAGTTCTCGTATTATAAACCCCAGACCTTTGAGGTGTAGGTCTCACATCTTTCTGTACCTGAGGCGGACAATATTGCCAATAGTGATCCACTATCTTACATATTCCACAATATTTGACTCTACATACTTTCTTTGTGTGCCCTGGTTTATTACAATTATAGCAATGCAACTGCTGTTGCCTTTGATTGATCAATCCTCTATTATATTCCACTTTTGCACACAAACGGGGAGAAGGAAATTCTGTGTCTCTTTGCACCATATTTCTCGGACCGGTCCCATTAAAAAATGTACTATCAACAGTGGGACATTTGATCATATGTTTCTGAATTTGGGCATCAACTAATTCTTCGTCTGATGTAGGTTCAATCTTTTCATCAAAACCGTCCACTATTGCGCCTGGCACATTGTGTAATAGCATCGCAAAATGGATCAGTATATGTAAATTGTCAAGTGAAACTTGAACTCCAATTAACCTATTTAGAGTTCTTCAATTTCTCTATCCATTCTCCTGCTGAGTCAAAAAAGCTTTGAACTATGTTCAATAAGGCTAGTTGTGCCTTTCCAGATTTTATATAGCCCTCTTAAATCTCTCACCATATCACCGTGCTCCTTTGAGCCATAAGCTGCTCTTAAAAATACCTGTAAATCAGTTCATGACCGGCATTTTGCATTTTGAAAGCTCCGACAACAGTAGGAAAGATCACTTTATTGAAATCTAACAAGGCTTTCACCTCCGTGAACGCCTCTATATCATCTGTAATCCCCTTGGTGTTTAAATAGTTAGTCACCCCTTCAATAAAAATTTGCACTGGTTGTGAAAGAACTCCGTCTAAACCCCACGGAACGGGCTCACACATGCATTTACATTTGTAATCCGGGGAACTAGAGTCTGCTTACCACTTGCGTCAGCCATTTTGTTTTCTTTATGAAAACCCTGATCCTTCACGATCTTCCCCGAGTTCAGTAACATTAATATATTTATGCACACAAAACACCCCAACCCAAGAAATTAATAATAATCATCCACCAACAAAGGATAAAATAAACATGCACCGCACCTAACAAACCGCCATATGAACAACTGTTTTATGAAATACAAGGTCACGCCGGGAACAAAAAAACAGGGAGAAGACCAAAAAAAAAAAAAAAGCTCAAGAGAAAACCACTTAACTCAGCACCCATCAACACGCCTGCCTCTCTCTCTCGCTGTCTCTCTGTCACTCTCTCGCACGAGGGCGTAAAACCCACACCAAAACCCTTTCTCCCTGTATTATTTTTATTACAAAACCACTAATGTCCACCGAATCTCGAAGGACATCAAAACAAAACACACTTTTGAGTAAATTATCACCAATAAAAAGACAAAAAGAAAGAAAGGAAGGAAATATAAAATTATACAGTCACGTCTTCATTGAACCGGAGCCAGAACCTGTGTACTCATAGCAACCGCGCTTAATCCATTCCCGCTACATAACAACCACACATTAATACGCCATAAATATGCTTCACCCACCCCCCCTAAACACCGAAACACATCTTCACACTAAACTACTGCTAGAAAGATTTTTTGGCAGTGCCTGCACTCACATAGCCGTACCCAAGGTATCAAGGGCTAAGTCATCATAATGCGTTGCCCGACACATTACAAACACTCCCCCAAAGATATGCCTAATCTATATATATATAGTCTCTTCGAAGGAGCTACCTATGGCCCATGAAACCTTTTAAATGCTGTCATCAAACTCTAACGAGTTTTTTTTTAGGACCAATGACACTCGTTTTAAAACAAATTAAACAAACAGGCAACTGCACCTACCTCGTTCATTGCAGATCATTCTGGGCTTAGTATAAAATGCAAACTGGGCTAATGAATCCCCATAGATACAAAAGATACTTTTCATTTCCCAAATTAGCTGACATTGAAATGGAACAAAATAAATATATTAAAGGGGAAAAAATGAATTAACTCTGACCCCCCAAAACCATTAAACTGTCATTTTCTCTCCCAAATGAGGTTTAAGTAAGTACCCCTGTAATCCTGCTGTGTCCAACTACCCCACCATTTTTAATAAGTCAAATAAGTCTTCGAGAATCCATTCCCTTTATGGTGACATTGAACCCATCTGAAATAAAGAGACCACAATTATTACACCACTTCACTCGTCAAAGTTAATCAAAACGAATGTGTACCGCACCACACTTCTCTTTCTCCCACATATTCTATCACTGCAAAGGTTAACTTTTTCAAAGTTCTGTTTTACATTACCTTATTCAATGGGTCTGCAACACCTTGCAACACTTCTCAACACCTCTTCCAGGTGTGCTCTGCACACTGTCACAAGTAATCAAAGAGTGTCCTCTCTTCTTCTCATTACCCATCATCAAGCCCATATATCATAGCTACGAACACACATGCAGACATGCCCTGAGGGGCGCCTAGCAACCACGGCTGCTGCATGTCCCAAAGCATGTGATTTCTGAGGAGTCGCCAACCTCAAATTGCTCTGGTCATCATTCCTGGCTGTTTTTCATTTCAGCATTCTTCAAGGAACCTAGCACTTGTCACTAAGCGGCCTGTTTCTAACCGGAAAGAGCTGAGATTAACAATTCATTACCGCGTCCTTTTTAAGATATATATATATATATATATATATATATATATATATATATATATATAGATATATAGTAAATATATATATATATATATATATATATATATATATATATATATATATATATATATATATATATAGATATATATATATATATATATATATATATAATATATATATATATATATATATATATATATATATATATATATATATATATATATATATATTTAAAAAATTATATCAATTCACCCAAAGAAACTACCCCAAACATCTGCAGAATAAACCGCCTATTTCTGAGGGGAAAAATACATCGTGGAGAAAAACATTGGCTTGAGAAAAACATTGCGCACATATAAAATAGAATTACTATTACAAATATACCAAATTCTCTCTTTTATATATAGATATATATATATATATATTATATATATATATATATTTATATAAAATTTAAAAATATACGTCAATTACCCGGAAAAAAAACACTAACCCCAAACATCTGCAGAATAAACTTATTCCTGAGGGGAAAAATACATTGGGGAGAAAAACATTGGCCCCGGAGAAGAACATTGGCCCGCTTGGCTGACATATATTTCAGGAGAAGTGGTCTTAACCGTTCCTTTATTTCACCCGGATACAAAGGACACTCGGTTACAACGAACGAGTTTTTATTTTCGGGTTACAATACCGAGAGCGGACGATGTTGGGTAGGGTGGGAGGGGGTGTGGGGAGGGGGGGGGAGGGGGGGAGGGGGACGGGGAGGATGGGAAATGGGGTAGCGGAGGGAGAGGGGGGGTGGGTCTTGTTTCCTACACAATTGATGGGTTTTTTTTATATCTCACGAGATTCATATGTTTGTTTTGCAATGAACTGAGATACATTCCTGGAGGACAATAATAATAATAATAATAATAATAATAATAATAATAATAATAAAAGGATTATTATTATTGTTATTAAATTCGTTTCCTGTATAATATATGTATCTATATATATATATATATATATATATATATATATATATATATATATATATCTATATGTATATATATATATAGTATATATATATATATATATTATATATATATATATATATATATATATATATATATATCCTAGACGTGTGTATATATATGTGTATATATATTATATATATATATATATATATATTAATATATATATATATATATATATATATATATATCTATATCTATATGTATATATATATATATATATATACTATATATATCATATATATATATATATATACTAGACGTGTGGATATATATGTGTATATAATATATATATATATATATATATATATATATATATATATATAAATATATGTATATATGTATGCATATACATACATACATAACATACCTTACGACCAGCAAACTACGCCTCGTCCTCTCTTTGCCTAAGATCGAAAAGATAAAAAAAAAATAAAAGATAAAAAAAAAAAAAAAAAAAAAAAAAAAAAAACACCCAGACCTCCATAGCACCAACTCTCAGAAGGGCTTCGTCCAACACAAATCCCTCCTTGTCATCCTTTGAGGGATTAACATCTCGTACAGGATATGGAAAAGAGGGATTTAATTAAGGAAATCCTACGAAGTCAGCGTATCAGGGATTACGGATTGAATGGAGCAGTGAGGGAAAAAAGTGACAGAATCACTGTGTAAAGAGAGAGAGAGAGAGAGAGAGAGAGAGAGAGATGAGAATATATTCGTCATTTTTTTTTTTAATGAAGTCCTATGAGTAAATATATATTTGTAATGTCTTTTTTTTCTCTGTTGAATGACGTTCTGTGAATGAGTATATTCTTAATAGGGTTACTATTTCTTTTATTGGGCGTTGCAAATAAAGATATGATCTTAATTGTGTTTATATATTTGTGTATATATATACATGTATGTATACTTATATACTACTATATATATATATATATATATATATATATATATAATAGTATATATATATAATATATATATATATTATATATATATATATCTACTCAATCTATCACTTACATTACTGATTCACATCTTACTGTCAATATCACAAATCATTCTATTTTTTCATTTTAAGAAAAAAATAACTCAAAAGCAAGCATAAAAAACTATTTTTCTTTGAATCTCAATAAAGAAAAACTCATATGTATATAGGGAAAAACTCTACCCTCTTCTTTTCATCTCAATAAGAAAAAAATTCAAAATATATAAGATAAATTCAGTTCTTCCCTTTACATCCCAATAAGAAAAAAACTCAAGTCTAAAAAAAATATTTTCTCCTTTTCATCATAATAAGGAAAAACTCAAAATATGATTTGAAAAAACTCGCTTCTTTCTTTTACATCCAAAAAAAAATCTCGTATGCAAAAAAAAAAAAAAACTATATACTTATTTCATCAATCCCAATAAAATTAATGAAAAAACCTCAACAATAATTTTTAAAAAATCCTGACACATCTTTTTTTCGTTCAAATAATTAAAAAAAAAAAAAAAAAAAAAAAACATCGACCCAGCAGTTTACCTTCCATCTGACCCACAAAAGCGGTTGCCAATAAGTGGGTCCATTGAGAGAGTGATTGGGTGTTGTGGGGTCGGGGGCTGGGGGGAGAGAGAGGGGGGCGTTGCCCAAGTGACCTCCACCACCCCCCCCCCCCCCACAACTCGAGTTGACAGCTCTCAAATCCTTTCAGTCCCCGGAATGAGGTCGTCATCACCTCATGATTCAGCTCTCTCTCTCTCTCTCTCTCTCTCTCTCTCTCACTCACTCTCTCCATTTGTTTGTTTTATATATACAGAGAGAGAGAGAGAGAAATCCTCGCTCCAAATCCTGCCTCTCTCGAAGGAGACACAGACGATATCACTTCGGGAAACAGCGGACGAAACGAATCTTAAAAAAGAAATAGAAAGAGAAAGGACAAAAGAAAACAGAAAACTTGATCGAATTTTCTCGTCTCTCGTATTTGCTGACACTGAGAGGATTATCAGGCGGAGTCTTCTGCTACGAACGTCCAGGCAATCGTTT